>NC_057765.1:44277419-44578109 GCF_010389155.1 Erigeron canadensis | reverse complement strand
TTGTTCTTTATAGTTTGAAATTTCTTGTTTTCTATGAAATCATACTCATAAAAAAAGTAGTTTAGAATTTCTTCAAGAAGTTTTGTGTATTCCCTTTTGAAAATATAATGCTATTTTTCAATTTCTTGTTTTTGTTGGCTAAAGAAGTGTAATGATTTGTCCAGTTTAATAAGGCAATTCTACAAGACTCTTTATCTTAATTGATGAAAAAGTAGAGTCGAGATTTACCTCATCATCGGGAATTCCTCGTTAGTGTTGTCAGCCTCAAACACTTTGTCTTTGCTCAACTTGCCATGAAACATACATTGGCAGACAATCTTCATCTTCACATCAGTAAGTAAGAGCCACTTGTCATCTTCAGCAATCAAGGCTTGACCGGCTTCAACTTGCTTAGCCGAAGCATCTTCTGCTTGTAGTATGCATAATCCTTCTTGCGAGGTAGCTTGCAATCCACAGCAAAATGACCAGGAATTCCATAGTTGTAACACTTTTTGTCAGAGTCTTTTCTTTCTCCATGATTTGTTTCTCATTTTTGCTTTCTTGTCTTTTCTTGGAAACAGTTGTTTCACCTTGTTCAAAACTCTTGTGATGATATTGTTCTTATTGGAAATGCACTTGTTGATGAAGTTCGAAGATTGTTGTTAGTTGGCCTCGCTTTGAAATATTTTTTCTTGAAATGCTTGGTAACAGCGGCAAGAGCTTGGTAGAATTCATCAGGAACACCATCTCTTGGAGCCAAGTAATCTTCTTCTCCCTCTCATCAGACGAAGAAACAATAGTCATTTGTCTTTTAAGAGCCTCAGAAGGCTTTCGTTCAACAACCAATGCCAAAGGATCAGTGGATACAACTTCTGGCACTTTGTTGAATGAATTTTTGCTTAGAACTTTGCTCTCATTCAACTTGAAAGATTCATAAAGAGTATGAATGGTGAATTTGGTCAGATCTTGATGTTGCTTGATTTGAGTTCCATATTCTTCCCATTCGGGACCAAGTGCTTTGATAAACTTGATGTTCAGCTCAATCTCATCTTTCTTGACCTTGTTCTTTCTCAGTTCATTGATCACATTGCAAAATCTGTAGTAGACGAACTCAAGAGATTCATTGGATATTTCTGAAATTGTCAAACTCAGTTAAGACATGTCAGTCGAATTGTTGAGGTCACATCAGAACCTTCCATTTGTCTAGCAACTTCATCCCAAATCTCCTTTGTTGTGTCGTAAGAATCAACTGAGCCATAGATCTCATTAGGAAGTGCTTGGTACAAGCATGACCTAGCTCTGTTGTCAGCAGCAGTACGATCTCTTTGTTCGGCGTTCAAAAGATCAGGAGTCAAAATAGTACGGGTAGTAGGATGACGATGCATAGCAAGTCCATTGATGATTGAGTCCTTAAGCATGTGACCATTTGTCTGACGTTCCACAAATCCATGAACCTTTTCTTCCAAAGTCCATAGTTACCACGATAAAGAACTGGTGGTCTTGTATCAGTACCCAGAGACATGGTCACGAGTAGTCATTTGAAATTGATTTGAATTGAGATTGACTTGGTAACACCCCGACAGCGGCGGAAAACTCGGGATGTAAGATAAAGCACACGCGCACATGGATGTTACATAGGAATACTAAATGAGTGCTTAGAATAAACATAAATAGTCAATTTCACAACCAAACAAGCATAGTAGTAGTTATTACACACAAGTTCAACAAAGATGATCAAATCAAGTATGAAAAGTCCCACGCAGGGGATACGATTGGGCATATTGCCACCAACCACAAATTACAAGCATGCAAACTCCAACCCTAAATCCTGAAGTCTGCTAATAGTCCCATGCTACCACTCCTAGCCACGATTAGCCTGTTTACCTGAAAGGAATACTTAAAAGAGTCAACACAAAGGTTGGTGAGTTCGTAGGTTGAGTATAAACATGTAGTATAAAAGCATTTTGTACCGCCAGTAGATCTCAAGTATTAAGTAGTATGTAGTGGCTAGTGACCAACTTGCACATAAGTAAGCGAGCACACACATCCTCGATAGGACCGGCTAATAGTATCAATAGAGCACACACAATCCTCAATAGGACCGGCTAATAGTATCAATAGAGCACACACAATCCTCAATAGGACCGGCTAATAGTATCAATAGAGCACACACAATCCTCAACAGGACCGGCTAATAGTATCAATAGAGCACACACAATCCTCAATAGGACCGGCTAATAGTATCAGTAGAGCACACACAATCCTCAATAGGACCGGCTAATATGTAACAAGTAGTCAAATAGCCAAAGAGTAGTAAAAGTAGTTACGGCATGTGTAAAAGCATGAGCAGTATTCCTTTCACCCCGAAATAAGTAAAGAAAAAAGGGGCTACGAAGACTCACAGTGATCTGCTACAAGCGTAGTTCTACAAGCACAAGGTATAAGCACAGATATAGTAAAATATATCTACTCGAATCCAAGTATGTCTTGATGTCAACCTAATCACAAACCATTGAGCATAGATGGATACATGTATTAGTTCTCGTGATTATTTATTTACTAAGTGTCCTTGATGTACTGATGATTTGGTTCACTAAAGATCCTTAAACGTTTGACTCAACAGTGTTTTCATACACTAGACTCGTAATGAACGTCTTTAAACACGCACTTTGATAAACAAGATCGAATATGTCTTAATTATACCTTAATTAGGGTTTCCTTGTACATGATAGACTTGGATTACAACTAAGTATAAAATCTGATTTCTACAACTAACGAAGATAAACCTTAAATTCGTTAGGTGTATCTGAACGAAGATAAACCTTAAATTCGTAGGTGTATCTGAACGAAGATAAACCTTAAATTCGTTAGGTGTATCTGAACGAAGATAAACCTTAAATTCGTTAGGTGTATCTGAACGAAGATAAACCTTAAATTCGTTTGAGGACTTAAGTTGTTTGGAGCTTAAGTTCGTTTTGAAGCTTAACTTCGTTTTGGAAGACTTAAATTCGTTTCTAGGATACTAAATTCGTTTTAAGTGTTTTTAGGACGAATTTGGGACTGTTCTAACAAAAACGAGGGTTTTGAAGATTAAAACATGTTTACGACCCAAATTTGATCACGAAAAGGTTACTAAACACTTTTAGACACAAACCCACTAACTTTTAACACGATTTTACACCAAAAATAGACCAAATCATCAAGAACATACACTTGAAAAGTAAACTTTTATTTTGATGAAAATCTCAAAATTTGCTGTCATTACCTGAAAATCGATACTAGAAATATGTTTTGATTATCACAAGGAAGCTAAAAATGCAAGAAATCTTGGTTTAACAACTCAAAATCAAATGATGAATTTTTGTGGGTGAAGATGGTGAATGTATGTGTGTTTTTAGAGAGAGAGAGAGAGGTGAGATGGAAGAAAAATGGTGAAGAAGTAGAGAAAATGGGGTTTTTCTAACCTTTTATAGTTTTCCCTTAATTAATGTTTCTAATAATTGTAGGGTCTAAATAAAACATTTTTGGACTAGAATTTCTTGAATACAATCGCTTACGTCTTGAAACCTAACATTCTTATCATAATAGACCATAGACGCGTCTTATAATTTAAGATTTAAGAGTGAATAGACCTTCATGTGAGCACATATTCGAAACTAGAACATATCATGGATTTATTCAAATTATTTCTAAGGCGGTTGTTACATTCTCCCCCTCTTAAAGGAATTGCGTCCCGAAATTCGAATTTACACATCATGTTTCATGCTTCGCTTGCACACTAAGTTTACAAGTATTAGATTGCATGTTTAGTGCTAAGTGTATTTGCATCAAGAGTAACAAGTAGCATGCTTCACATTGAGTTTTCCAAATATCACATTGCATAATAAGCATCAAGTATCAAGTTAGGAATTAAGTCCTTAAGTTTACTTGCTAGACTAGGATAATACGTTAAGCGAATAGATGCGGATACTTAAGCTTCATCTGATCTTCTCGTTCCCAAGTGAATTCTGGACCTCTACGGGAGTTCCAACGAACTTTCACAATGGTATACTTATGTCTCTTGAGCTTTTTGACTACTCGTTCTAGAATTTCTACGGGTTCTTCCTTGAAGCTTAGGTTACTGTCTACTCGTATCTCGTTCAAAGGAACATATGTTGTTTCATCGGCTAGGCACTTCTTGAGGTTCGATACGTGGAAGACATCGTGTACGTTACTTAGTTCTTGGGGAAGTTTCAAACGGTATGCTACTGCACCAATACGCTCTACGATCTCAAACGGTCCAACATATCTTGGGGCTAGTTTCCCCCTCTTTATGAATCTGACCACGCCCTTCCATGGCGAAACTTTAAGCATTACTCGATCACCCACCTGAAACTCTAGGGGTTTTCTTCGGTTGTCTGCATATTTCTTTTGTCTGTCTCTTGCTTTCAGTAGATTCTCCTTAATTGAGCGACTCTTTCAGTAGTTTCGAGAATGATCTCTGGACCTATTAGTTGCATGTCTCCTACTTCGTGCCATGCGAGTGGAGATCGACATTTCCTTCCGTACAAAACCTCATAAGGTGGACACCCGATACTTGCGTGATAACTGTTGTTATACGAGAATTCGACTAATGGGAGATGAGTGTCCCAACTTCCTCCAAAGTCTATGACACAGGCTCTTAGCATGTCTTCGAGTGTTTGAATCGTTCTCTCACTCTGTCCGTCTGACTGCGGATGGTAGGCTGTGCTCATATCGATTCGCGTTCCCAAAGCTCGTTGTAATGATCTCCAAAATCCTGAGGTAAATCGACTATCCCTATCACTAATGATTGATACAGGGACACCGTGTTTAGCTACAATCTCTTTAAGATACAGACGTGCATACTGCTCCATAGAATAATCTTCACGTATAGGTATGAAATGCGCTGACTTGGTCAGTTGATCTACCACCACCCATATAGCATCTTTACCACTACTCGTTCTTGGTAACTTCGTGACAAAATCCATAGTGATCTTCTCCCACTTCCAGCTGGGAAGCTCTGGTTGTGTTAGTAGTCCTCCTGGCTTCTTATGTTCCGCTTTAACTCTCAAACACGTTAGACACTTGCTCACATAAACTGCCACATCGCTCTTCATCCCTGGCCACCAAAATAAATCTCGCAAGTCTTGATACATCTTATCTATTCCCGGGTGTATAGAGTATCCTGCCTTGTGCGCTTCATCCATTATCAGTTTCCTTAGTCCTCCGTACAGTGGTATCCACATCCGATCACAAAAGTACAGTCCTCCATCATTCCCTTGAGTAAACCGTTCTATCATGCCTCCAAGCCCTTCTTTATCAATGTTCTCTTTCTTGTTTGCTTCTACTTGTGCCCCAATAACCCTATCCTTCAGACTGTTATGCACAGTAATGCTCATGGCTCTAATTCGTCTTGGTCTAACTCTCTCCTTCCTACTCAAGGCGTCTGCTACTACATTTGCCTTTCCGGGATGATATCGAATCTCACAATCGTAGTCGCTAAACAACTCTAGCCATCGTCTCTGGCGCATATTAAGGTCTTTCTGAGTGAAGATATGCTGGAGGCTCTTATGGTCAGTGTAGATCACACTCTTTGTCCCGTATAGATAATGTCTCCAACACTTGAGTGCAAAAACGATAGCTCCCAACTCCAAATCGTGTGTCGTATAGTTCTTTTCGTGAATCTTCAGTTGACGTGAGGCATATGCAATGACCTTGCCTCGCTGCATCAGCACACATCCTAAGCCTTGACCCGACGCGTCGCAATAAACGATAAAATCATCGGTCCCTTCAGGAAGACTTAAGACTGGTGCATTACATAACTTCTCTTTCAAGATTCTGAAAGCTTCTTCTTGTTTCTCTCCCCATTCGAAACTCCTATCTTTATGCGTCAACAGTGTAAGAGGTTGTGCGATCTTTGAGAAGTTCTCAATAAATCGTCGGTAGTAGCCTGCTAAACCGAGAAACTGTCTGATCTCTGTCGGTGTCTCTGGCCTTCTCCAATTCTCTACTGCTTCTATTTTACTGGGGTCGACCTTGATTCCATCTTTGTCAACTACATGGCCCAAAACTTTACTTCCTCCAACCAAAATTCACATTTTGAAAATTCCCGTACAACCTTTCAGCTCTCAGAAGTTCTAATGCTTTCCTCAAGTGCACTTCATGCTCCTGTTTCGTCTTGGAATAAATGAGGATGTCATCGATGAATACGATGATGAATTTATCAAGGTAGGGTCTACATACACGGTTCATGAGATCCATGAAAACGGCGGGCGCGTTTGTCAGACCAAAGGCATCACTAAGAACTCAAAGTGCCCATATCTCGTGCTAAACGCCGTTTTCGGTACGTCTTCTTCACGAACTCTTAACTGATGATAGCCCGATCGAAGATCGATTTTTGAGAAGTACTTTGCGCCTTGCAATTGATCAAACAAATCATCGATGCGCGGTAAAGGATATCGATTCTTAATGGTTAACTTGTTGAGCTCACGATAATCAATGCACATGCGAAAAGATCCGTCCTTCTTCTTTACAAATAGTATCGGTGCGCCCCATGGCGATGAACTTGGTCGAATGAATCCCTTATCTTGTAACTCTTGCAACTGTGACTCGAGTTCTTGCATTTCAGAAGGTGCTAAACGATATGGTGTCTTTGCTACCGGCATAGCGTCAGGAATGAGATCGATTCGGAATTCGACTTGGCGAGACGGGGGTAATCCCTGGATGTCATCAGGAAAGACATCGGGAATTCACGAACTATTTGTATATCAGCTAGTTTGGTTACTTCAGTTGTAGTGCTCATTAGGATCTGTTTGTGTGACTCGGGTTTCTCGCCTTGAATCTCTAATACCTCTCCCCCACTTAAGGGGATTCTAAGAATTTTTGCACGACATACAATGGTTGCATCTACCCGAGATAACCAATCCATCCCCACTATCACATCAAAGCTGCCCATTTCAAACGGGATTAGATCTATATAGTATGAATGAGTATCTAGTGTTAACACACATTTAGGCACAAATTTGTCAAGTTTAGAGGTTTCTCCACTAGCTACCTCTATTTCATAGCAAGCATGGGTACGGATGGGTTTCACGTTAATAATACCACGAAGTTAGTGGAGATAAAACTATAGTCGGCACCCGTATCGAATAACACAGTAGCTAGATGATTATTTAAGAGAAATGTACCCGTGACAACGTTAGGATCGTTAGCAGCTTCTACCGCGTTCAAGGCAAAGACTCGGCCCTGGCCTGCTGGGCTTGGTTAACTCTGGGAGGATTTGGTGCTGCAATCTGCAATGGATTCTGATTAGCTGCGGTTGGAATGGGTCGTCTAGCAACTCTTGGGCAAACATTCTGGTAGTGATCAGTGCTACCGCACTCATAGCATCCTCCGCGATTGACTGGTGGGTTTCTAGCGTTCAACGGTGCTACATGAGGTGGTGCTGCTGGAGCTCTGGCAATTCTGCAATCTCTAGCCAAATGTCCAAACTTCTGACAATTCTGACAAAATCGGCATGGCACTGCTGTTGAATGATGATAAGTACAAGTAGCACACTGTGGAAATTGGCCAACATACGCCTTCTGTCCCGGCTCAACTGCTGCAAACACCTTCCCAACTCTGGCCCTCTTGTCAGCTCTGAAGTCCCTTCTTTTACTGGGTTCACCAAGGTCTCTCTTCTTCTCTGCAGACCTTGTCAGTGTCCCAGCCCTAACCAAGTCATCAGTCATGGCACTGGTTCTTCGAATTGCTTCTTCAATCGAGTAAGGAGGAATGCCAGTCAGGGTGTTACGGATCTGAGGAATGAGACCATAGATGTATCTCTCAATCAACTTTGACTCAGAACTCACCAAATGTGGTACCAATCTAGCCAATTCTTGAAACTTGCTAGTATACTCTGCATGGCCAGATCCCACCATGGTGTGGTGCCAAAACTCTTGCTCAATCTTCTGCATCTCATTTAGTGGACAAAATCGGTCCTTCATCATCTCTTTAAACTGATCCCATGGTGTCTCGAAAGTAGTAGTTCTTCCACGGGCTCTTAACAAAGTATTCCACCATGACAGTGCATCATCGGTGAATGAACCTCCAGTGAATCTTACCCTCTGATGAGATGGACATTCACTTATGTCCATGACTGCTTCCAACTTCTCCAACCACTTCATAAACACACCAGCTCCTCCTTTCCCGTTATAATCTGGGGGACCACACTTCTTAAACTCGGTGTAACTGCAACCTCTTCTCCCCATAGCATACTCATCATTTCTAGGAATTCTTCTGGGTCCAGGGCCCACATACACACCATCATCAACAAACTCCACTTCGGGGTCAGAGTTCTCTGGTTCTTGATTCACTTGTTGCGGTGCAACTCTTACAGATTCAGCTTCAACTTCAGGTGCTCTTCGGTTCTGGTTCGGGACAACACCCAAGGCAGCAGTCACTTGTTCGATGATAGTAGGCATTGAAGCTGCCAACTGTTCTGCAATGATAGTAGCTAAATCAGGGTTCTCGCCATGACCCATGCCATCACCACGACCACCACGACCTCTACCACGGCCTCTTCCTTGCTGCCCTCCACGACCTCCTCTCGGGTTGCCACGACCACCTCCAGGGTTACCACGACCAACACCATTATCTTGTGCTTCGACATTCGGGTTTGCTCTTGTTCGCACCATTTTTCCTATATTAGGAAAAGACGGGTTCGGCGTTAGAATGAAGGAATATTCGTTCGTGACGTCAATTACGCACTCTCAACACACTCGTGTTAGTTTTCTAGAATCCTAAACATTTTACTTTCAATATCACATGTAATTCAAGAGATTGAGCATTATGTCTGAAAAGTGAACATCATCATCAATATCAATCATGCAGCACAGAGTAATATTACAATAGAATCTTCGTTTCATGAAAGATAGTTTGCAAGATGAATACTACAACCATTTCAACTTAAATGAAAATTTTTAATTCCGATTACTTTTCGACAGCCAAAGTGTGGTCCGGATCTAACACCTACATCCGTTGCACTAGCGGTGTATGTATACAGGGTGTACCAGCGGCTAACCCTCCACACCTCTAGTACATCTAATGCAAGGTCGGCTCACGGTACTGACATGCTCCCTAGATATTGGCAAAGGTATGTATACAGGGTGTACCAGCGGCTAACCCTCCACCCGACCAATACCTATTGAACATGCCAGAGTTGCTGCCACACTCTAACCATCTAAGGCACGATCTATGTTGCCATCAAGTCCATAGTAAATATACCACACGCGAAAAGTTGATCAGGCTTTTCTGTGATGATATATCGCCATACTTCCTTGCTAACAATACTTCATATCGCTAACTTATTATTATTATTTAAATTTAACACATCTCATAGATCGAATACCAATAGTATGAGTACACGTGGTAAGGTAGCATGGTTCTAGGGCCTGCGCATGAATGAGTATAATAGCATGAATATCGCAGATATAGATAAAATCCATAGAGTTTGAATGCACACATAATTCCTATCATGCATGCTACGTGCGGTTCCTAAGTTATAGTCTAGGCTAAACCACCTAATTCACTATAACCACGGCTCTGATACCAATCTGTAACACCCCGACAGCGGCGGAAAACTCGGGATGTAAGATAAAGCACACGCGCACATGGATGTTACATAGGAATACTAAATGAGTGCTTAGAATAAACATAAATAGTCAATTTCACAACCAAACAAGCATAGTAGTAGTTATTACACACAAGTTCAACAAAGATGATCAAATCAAGTATGAAAAGTCCCACGCAGGGGATACGATTGGGCATATTGCCACCAACCACAAATTACAAGCATGCAAACTCCAACCCTAAATCCTGAAGTCTGCTAATAGTCCCATGCTACCACTCCTAGCCACGATTAGCCTGTTTACCTGAAAGGAATACTTAAAAGAGTCAACACAAAGGTTGGTGAGTTCGTAGGTTTGAGTATAAACATGTAGTATAAAAGCATTTTGTACCGCCAGTAGATCTCAAGTATTAAGTAGTATGTAGTGGCTAGTGACCAACTTGCACATAAGTAAGCGAGCACACACAATCCTCGATAGGACCGGCTAATAGTATCAATAGAGCACACACAATCCTCAATAGGACCGGCTAATAGTATCAATAGAGCACACACAATCCTCAATAGGACCGGCTAATAGTATCAATAGAGCACACACAATCCTCAACAGGACCGGCTAATAGTATCAATAGAGCACACACAATCCTCAATAGGACCGGCTAATAGTATCAGTAGAGCACACACAATCCTCAATAGGACCGGCTAATATGTAACAAGTAGTCAAATAGCCAAAGAGTAGTAAAAGTAGTTACGGCATGTGTAAAAGCATGAGCAGTATTCCTTTCACCCCGAAATAAGTAAAGAAAAAAGGGGCTACGAAGACTCACAGTGATCTGCTACAAGCGTAGTTCTACAAGCACAAGGTATAAGCACAGATATAGTAAAATATATCTACTCGAATCCAAGTATGTCTTGATGTCAACCTAATCACAAACCATTGAGCATAGATGGATACATATATTAGTTCTCGTGATTATTTATTTACTAAGTGTCCTTGATGTACTGATGATTTGGTTCACTAAAGATCCTTAAACGTTTGACTCAACAGTGTTTTTCATACACTAGACTCGTAATGAACGTCTTTAAACACGCACTTTGATAAACAAGATCGAATATGTCTTAATTATACCTTAATTAGGGTTTCCTTGTACATGATAGACTTGGATTACAACTAAGTATAAAATCTGATTTCTACAACTAACGAAGATAAACCTTAAATTCGTTAGGTGTATCTGAACGAAGATAAACCTTAAATTCGTTAGGTGTATCTGAACAAGATAAACCTTAAATTCGTTAGGTGTATCTGAACGAAGATAAACCTTAAATTCGTTAGGTGTATCTGAACGAAGATAAACCTTAAATTCGTTAGGTGTATCTGAACGAAGATAAACCTTAAATTCGTTTGAGGACTTAAGTTTGTTTGGAGCTTAAGTTCGTTTTGAAGCTTAACTTCGTTTTGGAAGACTTAAATTCGTTTCTAGGATACTAAATTCGTTTTAAGTGTTTTTAGGACGAATTTGGGACTGTTCTAACAAAAACGAGGGTTTTGAAGATTAAAACATGTTTACGACCCAAATTTGATCACGAAAAGGTTACTAAACACTTTTAGACACAAACCCACTAACTTTTAACACGATTTTTACACCAAAAATGGACCAAATCATCAAGAACATACACTTGAAAAGTAAACTTTTATTTTGATGAAAATCTCAAAATTTGCTGTCATTACCTGAAAATCGATACTAGAAATATGTTTTGATTATCACAAGGAAGCTAAAAATGCAAGAAATCTTGGTTTAACAACTCAAAATCAAATGATGAATTTTTGTGGGTGAAGATGGTGAATGTATGTGTGTTTTTAGAGAGAGAGAGAGGTGAGATGGAAGAAAAAATGGTGAAGAAGTAGAGAAAATGGGGTTTTTCTAACCCTTTTATAGTTTTCCCTTAATTAATGTTTCTAATAATTGTAGGGTCTAAATAAAACATTTTTGGACTAGAATTTCTTGAATACAATCGCTTACGTCTTGAAACCTAACATTCTTATCATAATAGACCATAGACGCGTCTTATAATTTAAGATTTAAGAGTGAATAGACCTTCATGTGAGCACATATTCGAAACTAGAACATATCATGGATTTATTCAAATTATTTCTAAGGCGGTTGTTACAACTTGATTTTGAAGAAAGTATGAAATTATGAAACGATCTAAGTTGGAATGAAATGAAACGATCTGAATTGAAATGAAAATGAAACGATCTGTTTTGAAGTATGAATGAAACGATCTGAATTGGAATTAAAATGAAACGATCTGTTTTGAAGTATGATAGAAACGATCTGAATTTTTAGGAATGAAATGATCTCAATGTGCAGGAATGAAACGATTTCATTTGAAACGATCTAAATTGAATTAAGAATGAAACGATTTAAACTTGAGACGATTTTCTGAAGAAGAAAAATTCTAAGTATTCTGAAATGATTTGGGCAGAGTTTTGGTATGAAATGGAATGAAATGAATTGAGCAAAACCAACCACGAAGATCAGTTACCCAAGATAAGTATGATTCTCAAACACAACTCTTCACAAATTACTCAAACCAGCGAATGTTCAAGTAAAACTTGAAATGATCTAAAAGAGATCGTTCTAGTTTCAAAGAAAATTGAAACGATCTAAAAGAGATCGTTTTGGTTTCTTTTCTGGATTTCTCAACAACTTGTGTAATTTCAAGAAATTGAATTGACCAAAACCAATCCAAAGGATCAGTTAGCCTTAATCAACTCTTCACACTAAAACCACACTTGTCAAAACGATCACAATTTGAATCGTTTTACAAGCCACAATACTGATATAAAAGTATCAAGGGTAGAAAAACTGAAACGATCTAAATAAGATCGTTTTAGTTTCACACTGTCGTCTTCAACCTCTGAACATGAACAACTCCATTGACGATATTTAAAACTTCAATATCTTTTGATTTTCTGAGAATTGGAGCATGAAACCACTTGCAAACAGTTTGTTTTCACCTCAGCAATGATCCGATTAACACAACTTAGCTTATAGCACAACAGAATCAAATCCCAAATTTTAGCGCCAAAAACTCAAAATCTGAACTTTTGATTTAGATCGAATTAGAACATGAAACTTGAGAGGATTATGGTATTAACTATGAGGAATCGAACGGTGAACAAACATCTGTGATTTTATGTGATTTGAGAGGTTAATTTTTTTAATTTTCAGTGAAGAACAAAAACGAACAGAAACAGAAAAAAATAACAGAATTAAAGATGATTTTTGATGAAATGTGATTGAATTCAGTTATGGATCGAGATCAAAACGATGTTTTGCTCTGATACCAAATGTAACAACATGATTTTATCACTCGAATTCACATCAACAATGGTGTTTGGTTAGTGTGTGTGTTCTTGGTGTTTGTGTGTGTGTTGAGAGAGAATTGGGATCAAGTATGTGTTATTCAGGTGTAATTGTATGGAATGTATGTCAAGAGTTATGCTAATGTTATGATTTCTAAGGGATTGAGGGCTATTTATAGTTTAAACATATCAACTATGTTAATTATCACAATTAGCCCCTCAACCTTAGAAATCATCAACTCATGACTTAACTATAAGTAAGTCCATAACTTAAATTACAATGTATCACTATTTTTGGATTTCTAACAAGGTTATTTTTCTGCATTTTTTGCTATATTTCTGACATTATTCTGTATTTTTTGACTGGATTTATACTGTATATGTGTGATGTTAGTTAATTCTGTTATTTAGATCTGTATCTTATAAGAAATTTGTGCTTGATTAGTTTAATGAACCTTATCTAGTTCTGAATTATTGTAATTGGCTAGGTTTTGTATGGAATATCAGTTTAGTTATTTCGTGTTAAAGCGGATAAAAAAATTCAAATAGTTTTTTCACACAACTAATTCAACCTATACAAATATGTGACATGTTTTAGAGAATACATTTGTGTTCACTGATAAAATCTCAAATTACGACGTAGCACATTATACTAAATAGGAACAAGTTATCAATGTCATTTGCTACTTCGATGGACGCATATTTTGATTGTTCCATCGCCAATAGGACCTGCAGAAGCAATTATGTTGTCTTTCGGTTGTCAATTTACAGAAATAACTTGATCAGTATGGCATTCTAAATTCTGCGGCTAGTTTTTCGTCTGTAGATTCCAAATGTACACACATGTTTTGTATAATTCCAAATGTTTTGTTCACATGACTTGTATAATTCTTCAAGAACTTTCAAGTTGAGTAGTTCAAAAGCTTCTGCATTCATGATAATAGAACAGTACAGTCAGGAGCTGAAGTCACTCAAATCACACACTTACTGTCTTTTCATTATTTCATTCATGATTATAAAACACAATGTTTTCTAGAATTAGAAACACCTTGTGTATGGCCATTGTAAGAACTATCTAATTCAAAACACAATGTGTTCTGAATTAGAAACACCTTGTGCATGGCCATTGTAAGAACTATCTAATTCAAAACACAATGTGTTCTGAATTAGAAACACCTTGTGCATGGACATTGTAAGAACTATCTAATTCAAAACACAATGTGTTTAGAATTAGAAACACCTTGCGTATTGGGCCTTTGGCCCACTATTGAATTTAATTTTCAACACATATTTGTAAGAAGTTTTTTTTTGTTAATCTGAATAGTTTGTTGCGTAATTTTTATGTCTTTTGTTTGTTTGTTTTTTTTTTAGACGAAACAAGTCATAAACCAGATTCTAAAAGACTGAAGCAAAACATTGTTAAAATCGAGGATGATAAGGAAGATATCATCCGTAATATTAGATTAAGGACATCACCAGCTCAGTTTTCTGCTGTGATGACTTCTTTGAATCATATTCAACGTCAGTTTGTTGAAGAAATTGGATTCAGTAGTCTTTTAGGTTTTAGTATAGATTCTCTTCCTGGAAAGTTGGTGTATTATGTTGTTGACAACTTTGATAGGAAAGACATGGTTATTAGAACGAGTAAATGGGACATAAAATGCGACAGGCAAGCTGTCCATGATGTTTTTGGACTTCCTATGGGTCCAACAAACATTTTTGACATTGAAGAAAGTTCAAGTGATGCTTTAGAGAAAGAATGGCTAGGACAGTTTAATATAGGTAAAAAAAGTGCGTCATACAAATATTGCTTCACTAATGATTATGAGGTTGGTGACATGTTTAAGATCAACATCGTTATGTTGTTTGTAAGCACGATGGTTGAGTTTGACAGTAACGGGTATATAAAATTGGATTTGTTGAAGCGTCTTTCAAAAGATTCTGATCTACGATCTTTTGATTGGTGTGGCTTCCTTTTAACTACATTGGCGTCCAGTAAAGACAAATGGGATAGAGATCACCCAAATAAAAATCCTTATGCTGGTCCAGCAACATTTCTAAGTGTGAGTTTATGTCTTTTTATATTGTTTTGCTTACTAATAGTTTATCATTTTTTTTTTTTAATAATTGTATATATTTTTTTAATGTTTATAGCTGCTTTATGTTGATCGCACCTCATGTGAGAACGTCCCTGTTTCTTGAAATCGCCCGGTCTTCAAAAACTGGAATGGCCTCCTTCAAGCTCGAGAACGTGTGGAGTGTTACATGGGATCGTTTGGCATGTTGGATATTTTGCCGCCTCAAGAGTATAAGAATGAAGAACTTGATGTTGATGATGATGTTAAGAATGAAGGAGTTGATGTCGCTGACGATGTAAAGGAGGAAGGTCTTGATGTAAAAGAGGTACATTCTGTTATGCCTTTCTTTTAGGTTACACAGTTTTGTATTTACTTGAAGTTTTATGTATAGATTAGATCACATTCTGTTCAACACAATGTGTTTCAGTTTAACCTTTTTAAAGTAATTTATGAGTTCCTATATTTTTAACCTTTTTTTAATTGATACTTAGGATTATTACAAGGTAATTGAAGAAAACTTTGAAAAGTCTTTGGAAATTAAGAATTTTTTACTGAGAACTTTGAAAGATGGTTTATCAAAGTATCCTGAAGATCCTATTCTAAACCGTCATAAACTAAGGTTTCGTGATATATTCTCCATGAACGATTGTGTTCATGATCATGAAGAGGGTGTGAAGAAGACGGGGTCAGGAGGGTTGTCATCTATTATTGATCAATTTGGTGATGAAAATGAAAAGTATGAAGATGAGGATGCGGTTGACGGAATTGAAGTTAACCTTGATTCTGATGAACATGTTTCCGAGCATACATCCTATCATACTGCTGACAAGTCAATTGGTGAATCGAGGGAATTTGAAATGAAGACCGCTGATGATGTTATGGAGGTCCACAATGTTACCAAAGCTGATGAATTTGAGGCTGTGAATGTTGCAGCGTTGTCTGTTGATGTTTCTAACGACAAGGTTGTTGATGATGGTAATAAGGATGAGCTTGTTGATTGCTGGAAGATTATAAGGGACAAATTAGGGTCTGTTGATGTTTCAAACGACAAGGCTGTTGATGTTGTAAATAAGGATGGGCTTGTTGATTGCGGGAAGAATATAGGGGACAAATTAGGGTCTGTTGATGTTTTGAACGACAAGGCTGTTGATGTTGTAAATAAGGATGAGATTGTTGATTGTGGGAAGATTATAGGGGACAAATTAGGGTCTGTTGACAAGGCTGTTCTTGATTTTAATAAGGATAAGATTGTTGATTCCGCCGAGATTATAGGGGACGAATTAGGATGTGTTAAAGAGGGATCCAAAGAATCAATACTATCTGTTGAGGCTGAAATGGTATGTCTTAGCCAGTGGTGGATAGAAAATGGTAAAGCTGTAATTGATCAAATTGACAAGGAAGTTGAAGAATATAATAGGAAAAAGAAACAGTCCAATGAAAAGACAATCTATTTCTTACCCGGTGCTAAGAAGGTTACTTTTCCACGTCCCAAGGTAAGTAATGATGAATTTCCAAGCTTTAAACTTCTATCTCAGGAGGATTTTAGTCCACCATCTTCTTTGGGTCGACAAATGGTTCCCCGTGAAAACTTGGGAGAGTTGTCAAGTGAAGGGACTGGCGAAGCACCACTTGAAAAAAGGAAAGTTATACCATCTGAAGTTCTTAGATCGCCATATATCAATAAGAAGATTTGTGTCTCAGATCGCCTCACAGGTTCTGAGTATGCATTATCAAATCGCATATTCTCTGCCATTGGTAATCGACTGTGAGTTTTTCTCTTAGTTTTTTCTTTACTATATCAAGTTCTGCTTCATTAGCAAATATATATGCATGTTTGTTTAATATCTGTATGGTCATTTTGTGAACTAGTAGAAACCAAGACACAATGTGTTTTAGATTTAAAACATCTTGTGCATGGCAATTGTATGAATATTTGAAACCCAAACACAATGTGGTCTGTACTTGAAACACCTTGTGTATGGCCATGTTAGGAACTACTAGAAACTGCAACACAATGTGTTTTTTAATTGAATGACATTGTAGGAACTACTAGAAACCATTGTTAATCAACTGAGTTTTTCTATAACCTTTAACATTAAGTATTTATGATTCAGTTTGATTGTAAGGAAGCTAATTTTGTGTTTTTTCCTATGTTTTCTTTGTCTTTCTATAGTGATTTTGTGTTTGAAATATCACAAGGAAGTATTCAAGGATATCGTGCAAATTTAGAGTCCGTGTATCCCTTGTCGTATGTTGATGCTATTGTGCTTGACATTTGGGCTTTCATTTTGACTTATGAAGAAAAGTTCAGGAGGCCAACGTCTGTACGTCGATTGTTTATCCCTTGTACTTATATCGTAAGTTGTTAACTCTAATATCAATTAATGTTCTCTTTAATCTGTTTTTTGATTTTTTAGTTTCTAACAAATTATATTTTTCTTTTTTGACCAGCCTTTTGATGTGTATGACACAACAAGTAAGTTGACCAAAGATGAAGCATACACAATATTCTATCATAATCTGTTTCCAATTCAGCAAGAGTTGATTCCTTTAATGACAAAAGAAATTGACCTGGTATAATGTTTTTTCTTCTACTTTTGTTACTTTTTTTGATTATCTTTTGTCAAATACCATCTTTTTTACTCACAAATTACATTTTCTGGAAATCTAAAAACATTGTGTTTTGTGTTTACAATCTTTAATTACTTGTATCTTAATTACTTTTTCTGATTTTTGACAAACAGATTTTCTTCACCATCTGCAAATTGGATCATTTTTTCCTGTTGGTGTTTGATATAAGGGAGAAGAATCCATTGTTGCATATTATCGATAACAGCTTTGCAGGCTCACAATTCAACCAGAAGTATACTAGGGTTCTCAACTTTGTAGTAAGTATAACTCTTTGTTAGTCTGGTTTAATTTATTATATGTATTATGATAACGGCTTCGCAGAAACGCAATCCCTAGTTATTGAATTTTGTTTCTTAAAACTGTGTTGAGCAGAAACATTTTGTTGCAAGGCTGCTTCATAAGTATCATCACCCGGTTGCTACACAAATTGAGTCATTAAAGGCCAGACAAATGAAAATCAGGTGGCATACAAATAACAACCATATTGACTGTGGTATTTTTGCCATGCGTCACATGGAATGCTATATGGGGCAACCTGATGAGAACTGGAGTTGTGATCTGCCAAATGAGTCGGGTGAGCAAGTTGTAAAGCTGAGGAGGCGCAGGCATCGCTATGCAGCAAAGATTTTGTCTCACGAGATGAACATGCATTCTAAAATGAATTTGGAACAAGCAATGAAGTTCATCAATAGTTATGACCCACTTGAAATTAGAAAGCTTGTTATTGAAGCTCAATTAAATAGGGACCAACGTAAATTCTAGTCATATTAGTCTTTGATTCTGTTTAAAATCATCAATAGTTGAGATGTATAGCACGATGACTTAGGAAAATGATGGATGTGAATGTTATAAATTCCTTTATTGCTTGCTTTTAGTTTTTCTTTAATATGTCAACTTCTCTTTCATTAGAAATCATTCTCCTGCAAATTGAATCTTGTTTAAAATGTTTATTGGCAGTGTATGAATTACTTAAAACCAAAACACAACGTGTTTTCGATTTGAAGCATCTTGTGTTTGGCCATTTATGAATTCTCGAAACGAAAATACAATGTGTTTTGGACTTGAAGCATCTTGTGTTGGGCCATTTATGAATTCTCAAAACCAAAACACAATGTGTTTTGGACTTGAAGCATCTTGTGTTTGGCCATTTATGAATTCTCGAAAACAAAACACGATGTGTTTTAGACTTGAAGCATCTTGTGTTGGGCCATTTATGAATTCTCAACACCAAAACACAATGTGTTTTGGACTTGAAGCATCTTGTGTTTGGCCATTTATGAATTCTCGAAACGAAAACACAATGTGTTTTGGACTTGAAGCATCTTGTGTTGGGCCATTTATGAATTCTCAGAACCAAAACACAATGTGTTTTGGACTTGAAGCATCTTGTGTTTGGCCATTTATGAATTCTTGAAACCAAAACATGATGTGTTTTAGACTTGAAACATCTTGTGTATGGCCATTGCAAGAATTACCTGAACCGAAACACAATGTGTTTCGTATTAGAAACACATTAAATAACAATTAATTTCATAATACAAATAAATACAGAAATAGCAAAAGAGCAAATTTCATATATATCAAAACAATGTGTTTTATACAACTACAAGTTGTTTTAAAACTCTAAACTTAACCATAAAAGTAAATTTCTAAAATTAACCATATCAGAGATGATCTAAGTTTTGACAACAAAAAGTTTGATGGTTCATCTGCCTTAATAACTGGATGAAGAGGGATTGGTCTATCCTCTCGGTTGCCAATGCGGTTTTCAGATGCTGCAAGACACCTTGAGCAAGCTTTTGCCAATGCGGTTTTCAGAAATAGCATTCTAGGGTTTAGCATTTAGGGTTTAGATCCTTCAAATCGGTTTTTAATGGGTAGCTTAGGGTTTAGGGTTTGAATCCGTAGGGTTAGCCTGGCTAACCCTACGGCTTCAAACCCTAAACCCTAAGCTACCCATTAAAAACCGATTTGAAGGATCTAAACCCTAAATGCTAAACCCTAGAATGCTAAAGGCTACAAGAAGGGGACGGATGTATACGGTACGCTTAGGGTTTAGGGTTTGAAGTTGTAGGGTTAGCCGGGGTTTAAGGTTTGAAGCCGTAGGGTTAGCCTAACGGCTAAGGCTAACCCTACAGCTTCAAACCCTAAACCCTAAGCTACCCATTAAAAACTGATTAGAAGGATCTAAACCCTAAATGCTAAACCCTAGAATGCTAAAGGCTACAAGAAGGGGACGGATGTATACAGTACGCTTAGGGTTTAGGGTTTGAAGCTGTAGGGTTAGCCGTTCAAACCCTAAACCCTAAGCTACCCATTAAAAACCGATTTGAAGGATCTAAACCCTAAATGCTAAACCCTAGAATGCTAAAGGCTACAAGAAGGGGACGGATGTATACGGTACGCTTAGGGTTTAGGGTTTGGCTAACCTTACAGCTTTAAACCCTAAACCCTAAGCTACCCATTAAAAACCGATTAGAAGGATCTAAACCCTAAATGCTAAACCCTAGAATGCTAAAGGCTACAAGAGGGGGACGGAAGTCACGGTACGCTTAGGGTTTAGGGTTTGAAGCTGTAGGGTTAGCCGTAGGGTTAGCCGGCTACGGCTTTAAACCCTAAACCCTAAGCGTACCGTGACTTCCGTCCCCCTCTTGTAGCCTTTAGCATTATAGGGTTTAGCATTTAGGGTTTAGATCCTTCTAATCGGTTTTTAATGGGTAGCTTAGGGTTTAGGGTTTAAAGCTGTAGGGTTAGGGTTTTTGGGATTCCTATTGGTGATACACCCATAACTGCTGTGAATGTTTCTAAGGAATTCGTGTTTATTAATGGATGGTTGGCATAGTATAAAGTTACACCGAAGGAGGAATCTGAGAACCAAGTTACGGAGGAAACAAGTAAGCCTGGTAAGAAACCAGCAAAGAAGCATGGGCCAAAGCCTTCAAAAAATGTTATACCTTCTGTGCGTCCGGCTGCGATTGCTAGTAAGATTGCGGAAAATATGGGTGAAGTGAATCATTACTTCAAGATGAACTTCGTTATGTTGTTTATCACCTCAGTGATATACTCGGATCATAGTGGGGCTGCAGATTTGGATACCATATATCGTGTTAGCAATGATGCCGACTTTAGAAATTTGGATTGGTGCTCATATGTTCTTCAGTTTCTTGGTAAATGCAAGTTTTGGAAACCAAACTCTCAGAAGCACTATCATGGTCCTGCAACTTTGTTAACCGTGAGTTTCTCTTCTTTTCCTTTCCTTAACAAGGGTATTACATAATTTCTGTTATTATTATTATTATTTTTTTAATTTTACGTTTACTTTTTTGTAGCTTCTGTACTTGGACAGACAGACTTCTGTCAAATGACTATTCCGAGAGTCCGTCCAATCTTTAAAAACTGGAGCCGGTTTCTATTTGCAAGGGAAACCAGGGAAATTCAGTTAAGAGGTTTTGGAAAAACAGGATTAAGGCGATCTTATGAAGTAAGACTATGTTTATTTTTTTTATCTTGTTCCATTTTGGTAGCCTAGATGATAGACATTCAGGGATCGTGGCGATTTCTGTTTCATTTCAAAGTTAGGGAACAGTATTGCAATAAGACCAAAGTTTTATTAATGGTTAATAACTTCTTGTGTATTCTAAACCTAGACCCAATGTGTTATACTTTAGAAAGCACTTTGTGTCTGGTGATTTTAGTAGATATTCTAAACCCAGACACAATGTGTTTTAGAAATTTCTTCCTAACCCAAGGTCAGTATTATTAATGGTTAATAACATCTTGTGTATTCAATCATAAATGGTAGACATATGTATTTATTATATTTTTATTAGTATTTTGCAAGCCTTGATGTACTTAGGATATCTATATTTTGCAGCCTTTGGATGATATTGAATATAAAATGATCGAGATGTCAAATTTAAAGAAGAGTTTGTTCGATGCGTTTGATAAACAAAAACAAACAGATCCAGAGAGCACCAACTTACAATTTTATTATTCAAAGTTCAAAGAGGTGTGTTCAATGAATGATTTGTTTTATACTGGCCAGAAACCAAATGAAGTTTTAAATCATGTTCAGAATGAGGAGGCTAAGGAGGGAACAGATGATGTTGAAAATCAAGACAATCTGGAGGCTAAGGATGGAGAAGGTGATGTTGAAAATCAAGAGAATCTGGAGGTTAAGTATGGAGAAGGTGATCTTCAAAACAAAGACAATCTGGTTTTAGAATCAAATGTGCTTAATGAGTTTCACAGTGAGGTTGAGAATTTGGCTGTCGATCCTAATGTGGTTGTTTCTCAAGTAATCAAAGATTTGCAACATAATGATGCGGTTGATAAGGCTGTTACCGAAGCGGCTGGTGTGCTTGTCATTGATACTGGTTTGGTTGATATAGAGTCCGCTAAAGCTAAAAGAGTTGTTGATGATATTGTTGGCTCTCAATCTGGTAAAGTGTCGGGCATTCCTTATGTTAGCAACAAAATTGAGAAACTCACAGTGTTACGAAAACCACAAGCAACAGCAACTGTTGAGGATGAAGAGTTGTTGACGGGTGAGGCCTCAGGTTCTTGTCTTCGAAGAGAAAAAGATAACACAAAACAGTTGGTTGATATTGGGTCTCATGTAGAAGTTGTTCATAATTCAGAAAAGAAAAAGAAGAAACTTATCAAAAAACACACTGATAAGGTTGAAGATGAACTTGTTGAGAAGGAACGGTTGGTAACTGATCAGGGTCAGGTTAAGAATCAGGCTGCAAAAGATGTTGTTATAGTATTGCCAAAAAAGGGTCGCGAACGTCCCTCAAAGACTAAAGGAGTTGCTGGTGATGATTTGAAGAAAACAAAAGGGAAGGATGTTGCTGTTGAGGGAGAACGGATGGTGAATGATGACGCTGAGGTTGAGAATGAAATTGAAAAAGATGATGATGATGTAGTCTTGTCTAAGTTGGTTCCTAAAAAGGATCGTGGACGTCCTCCCAAGGTTCAAGAAGATGCTGGTGTTGATTTACAGGAAAAGAAAAAAAAGGCTGCTGCTGTTGAAGTTCCGCCAAGGTAAATTCATCTTCCTTATCCATGATCTTCTTGTACATTGTTCAGTTCTTGTACATTGAATTATATTGCATTGGCAGAACCTTTGGAGATGGAGGTTGGTTTTTTTTTTTTTTTTTGTCTTTCATGTTTATAAGATCTTTGGGTGTGTCTTTTAAAAAAGCAGGACAATGTATTTTGGAATTTACACACCTTATATATGGCTTTTTTAATAAATGTCGAAACAAAAACACAATGTGTTCTTGATTAGAAACACCTTGTGTATGGCCATTGTAAGAACTATCGAATTTAAAACACAATGTGTTCTGAATTACAAACACCTTGAGTGTGGACATTGTAAGAACTATCGAATTCAAAACACAATGTGTTCTGAATTAGAAACACCTAGTGTATGTCCATTGGAAGAAATATCTAATTCAAAACACAATGTGTTCCCTTTGTTTGTTCTTGAGTTATAAGGAGACTGTCTCATTTTCTGTTGTCACATTATGGTTCTTGTCTGGCTTTAATGTTCCTGTTTTTTATTCTGCCTGTCTAACCAGCTGTTAGGGTTGGTTATCTTTAGCAATAGGTTGGGTTGTCATGCAAGTATGCCTTTTTGCTTTTCTGATTTCATACGGGAGGTGTGGGTGTTACAGTGTATTTTGTGTCTTGGTGTTTGTTTTTTTTTGTTGTGTGGTCTGTGTTTAGAGTCAAGTCACGTTTTTGGTCTCTCAACTATCATAACCCTAAACAAGTGTTCAGTTCAATTTTCCAATATAAATTAATTATAAAATTTTAGCATTCTAGTAATTGAAATCAGTGATAGGATATCTTGTGTTCTTATTCTTATATTGCGTTTCAAGGGGCATTGACGTAATATTATCTTCAAAGTGATCGGCATATAGCTTAGCATTATATGTCAGTTTGTATATATACATTATATGTCATATAGCTTAGCATTATATGTCAGTTTAAATAATCAAGTTTATTTTTATAATTTTATTATTTGTAATATATTTATCGTAACTTTTTTCTTTTTTGGTGGCACATAGCAGGAAGCATTCTGAGAGGATAACTAGAAACAAGATTTCAGTTAATGTTGTCACCAAGGATGGGAAAGGCTTGGATCCGGAAAAGCCAGTCATATTGAAGTAGATAAACTAAATCCAATGCTTGTTACTTTGTTGCATGAAAATGCAATGCTTGTTACTTTATATATGTTGAATGAAAATGCAATGCTTGTTACTTTGTTGAATAACTTTTATACTAATGTAGATGTTGCTTTAAATATCTTCAATGTAAATGCAAGACTTGTTACTTTGTTTTGTATTCTGTGATAGATGTAGAGTACAAAGACATTTTTTTCGTGTCAAAGGGTTGCATGATGCTAAATTTATTGCCAAATCACAAGGTCTATGTTGCATTTTTTCACAACACGAGGTGTTTAAATTCTTATAATGCTCAGGTGTCTGTTTTTATGGAAATGGGTATGGCCATTTTTCGTGTGTGACCGAAACAAAAGGTTTATGTTGGATTTTTTTCAAAACACAAGGTGTTCATATTTTTATAATGCACGAAACACAAGGTGTCTTGTTTTGTAGAAATTGGTATGGGGCATTTTATGAATTCTTGAAACCAAAACACAATGTGTTTTTCATTTGAAGCATCCAGTGTATGGCCATTTTATGAATTCTTGAAACCAAAACTGTGAGTCCCTCGATAGCTACAGATCGCTCTTGAGATCGTCTATGATTATGTCGTGAGTGCGGAATCCTCACGAGATAACTAGTTTGATTAGTAAACGGGTATATCGCTAATTATCAAGTAAATAATCAGCCGTATGATGCTATATTCGTTTCTATAAGCTATAGAACGAACTTAGATGTCTGGAGTACGTATCTGTCGAATGTTATTATTTATTTTAGGGTATTCATTCGTATATATATGTTTCAGGTCGAACTGGGCTTGCTGGGCTTTGTTCTTACGAACTTAGCTGCCCAGCCCATGTAACGAAGTTTATCTTCGTTTGTACCAAACGAAGTTTATCTTCGTTTGCCTCTAACGAAGATATACCTTATCTTCGTTAGATATAAGACTTAGTTATATTCCTAAGTGTTATTAAGGAATCCTAACACATATTATGTTTGCACTTGTATATCACACAACAAACATCATACATAACACATATATATAACACCAAAACATGTAATCGATCATTACCAAAACATAAAGTCCATAATCTATCAATTACATATATAGATACGACATAAATTAACATAATGTCTCAATCTAAATGACATATCAAATCTAAGTTGCTGTTGTCACATCAACGTACATCAACAAAAACACGTTTGAAGCATCTTGTGTATGACCATTTATGAGTTCTCGAAACCAAAACACAATGTGTTTTGGATTTGAAGCATCTTGTGTATGACCATTTATGAGTTCTCGAATCCAAAACACAATGTGTTTTGGATTTGAAGCATCTTGTGTATGACCATTTATGAGTTCTCGAAACTAAAACACAATGTGTTCTTGTATTCAAAGCATTTTGTGTATGACCATTTATGAGTTCTCGAAACCAAAACACAATGTGTTTTTGTATTCGAAGCATCTTGTGTATGACCATTTATGAGTTCTCCAAACCAAAACACAATGTGTTTTTGTATTTGAAGCAGCCTATGTAAATGACCTGTAAACAACTGATAATAACCTCATACTAACCTCGACAAACAACTGAAACCAAAAAAACATTATTTGAAAAATGATCATAACATGTTAATAACCTGGACAAACAACTGTAAACCCATAATTACAATGTAAATGACTTTGAAACAACTGGAAATCCATAATTGTTTTTCAATTTCATTGATAATAACCTGGACAAACAAATTAAATGATCATAATGGTGACAAACAAAATTATTGAAAAATTAAGAAAGTATGAAAATAGAAAAATCCATCATGGATTGTTGACATAAGCCTCGTTTGAATTGTTTTATTTTGCAGCATCAGTTGAAGTGCATTGTTTCTTTGTAACTTTTTCTTTACCGCACGTTCTTGCATTGTGGTTTGTACCTCCACAGTTTCTGCACATCGCCTTTCTCTTCTGGCTTTCTTTTATTCCCAACTCTTTGCCGCCCATTAATCTTGTCTTTTTCGCACACCCTTTATATGATCCTACCGGTGGGTTACTTACAAGGATTTCGCCAGGCCTCCTGGTCCCAGTCAAATCTGCCATAGTATCTTCTTTCTTCTTTGGTGTCTTTTGCACATTCTTCTCAACATCAATCTTCAATGCTTTAATCTTGTCAAGAAATTCTTGGAGCATTTTCTCATCGGGTACAAGGTTATCAATGCAATCTTCTACAACTGTATTTATCTCATGAACATACTTTTGAACACCATTATTTGCATTACCGTATTTGTTTCTTCGTGATCTCAGATCTGGTGGTATGATATCTCTCCTCCAACGTCTGTTGATGTATCTTTCTGGAATCTCATTGATGTTCCAGATGAAATTTAAGATCCAAAAACAATGTCGACACAAAAGACCATATCTCAGGTAGTGTCTACATGTACATGTTACCAAACCATCCTTACGGTTATGAAGTACCTTCACCAACAACAGAAATGAATATTGTAGTGATTGTAATAATGGTTTTATATATATATAATTAATCTACAGAAATGAATATTGTAGTGATTGTAATATTGTAGTTTCATCTACCTTGTATTGCACAGTCTTTGAATCTTGCCTATCCTCTTGTATGACAGCAACTTGCCCAGACTCCTCTGTAGTCATCCCTGCCAATGAACACAAATATATAGCGGCCTCAATCTCCTTTTGAATCACCTCAAACATCGTGTGTGTATACACGTTTGCAGCATGCCTTTCTATATCGAGCTTTGTGCAATACTCTCTGGTGGTTTTAATTGTCTTGGCATCCAAATCCTCCTACTTTGACCTTTGCTTCAGCATCGCTGATTTGAACCCACTCATAAAGTTGATCAAGTTTGAACCCGATCTTGTGAAATGGGAGAAGAAGGCATTCTCACTTTCAGACCTTGAGGTCGTTCGCATGAGCCCAAACATTGAGGTGTCGATAAAATAAGCTGGTATCCAAGAAGTCCTGATCTGGAACATGAATTTAAACCACTTATCATTTGTCAGTGAGAAGTCGATCATCAACTGTCCCCATTTTTCTTCAAACTCTTTCGGTTCCATGTGCATGTTCCATACAATACTGTCGAATCTCTGCTTGAAATCTCTTTCTGCTTCATCTTCAATGCTTGGAATCGCGTCCTTAACCTGTGATAGGAAGTTGTGTTTATATTTTTGAAAACGATACACAATGTGCTTTGGATTTGAAAACGATACACAATGTGTTTTGGATTTGAAGCATCTTGTGTATGGCCATTTATGAATTGTCGAATCCAAAACACAATGTGTTTTTTATTTGAAGCATAGTCAAATAGTCAATGGAATCATACCTTGGTTGGTAGCTTCTGTGTAATGTGCCACATGCACAACCTGTGTTTGGCTGTTTTGAATACATTCCTTATGGCTATTTCCATTGATTTGTCTTGATCAGTCACCACCATAATCGACTCCTTACCGAACGCATCCATGAAACTTTTAAGCAACCAAGTGTATGTTTCTGCCTTTTCATCCCTTATGAGCCCCGCTGCAAATGTCACACATTTACCGTGGTTATCTATGCCGGTGAAAGGCACAAACATCATGTTGTACCTGTCGACAAAAAGATCATGTGAATGTTGCTATTGTTATACAACTGAACAGTCTAATCATTAGCCACTGATAACTTGATCACAATGTGTTTTCTTCTATATTCAAGAAATAAAAATAAAAAACAAAAAGAGAAAACAAAACCTGTTCGTTTGGTATGTGGCATCAAATGACATAATGTCACTGAACTCCTTGTAGTTGCACTTAGCAACTTCATCTGCCCAAAACAACGAGTGCAACAAGCTATCTTCAGCCTTGTAGTAGAATGAAAAACTAGGAAAATACTCTTTCTTTTCTTCCATTTTGTTTATCAGCATTTGCGAATCGCTTTCACTGATATAAACATTGAGATCCCTTGACCAATTCCTGAAATCAGTTACAGTTCCATTCACATTTTCATCACAACCTTTTATGGTACTATAAAGCTGGTGTGCCTTGGTTGGTCCTATATTGCATACTGATGCTTTGTAGACAAACAATTGTTCGGCATATTTGAGCTGCCTTTCATGCTTTGATAGGTGTCTGTATTGAGGTGGAACCATTAGGTGGTTGTGTATTTCTTCGAAAACAGCGAGCCTGAAACATCATTTCTCACCTACGGCATCAAATCTCACCATAGCCCTGCATCCTGTACGCTGTATATTGCTTTTCCTAATTTGCCTTCCACAATTTTCTAACGTGTCCACTTTCATCTTTGGTGGAGTGCCAGCTCTGCTGCAAATATACCACTTCTGGTATATCCTCCCACTATTAGTCTTTTTGTTATTTGACTTTCTAACATCAAATCCCGCCCTATACGCATATTCATGGTACATTTTTTGGCACTGTTCCAGGCTTCTGTAGATAGTTCCTAAAACTGGCCTATACTTTATATCTACACCGGGCTCCTGAAACACGGACCCTTCTGGTGTTGTATGCTTGATCGTTATACTAGTTTTTGGTGTAATGTTTGAACTGCCAACACCTATGTCATAACCTGTGACACGCAATTCCTATCAGTCATTTTCATCAAACACTTTATGACCAAAGACAAATTAATCAGTTAAATACAACTCTTCAATCAATAATAACGTGAATCCAAACAATCCTTCTTTCATCGAACACATTAAGCTATACAAACATCCTGTGTTTCACCCTCTAATCATATTGATGATCAACCAGTTTTATTCGAAACTTCAAATAATTACATTTTCACTAAAACTAACTGTCATTAACCAATAAAATACGATAATTCGGTACAATCCTTCTTTCACTAATACATACAAACACCTTGTGTTTCACATTCTAAGCATATCAAACATCAAACAATTTGAATTAAACCTGCAAATAATCAGAATTACATGAAATCTAAGTGTCATTAATCAACAGAAACTTATAAACACCTTGTGTTTTACATTCAAAGCATATGAGAGTTTCAAACAGTTTGAATCAAACCTAAAAAATATCAAAATTACATGAAATCTAACTGTAATTAAGCGAAACAAACACTTAGTGATTCAGATTGTTCATCAATTTTGAAATTCTATAAACTGAATCTAAACAAAAAGCTTATCAGATCGTCTCCGTGTTCTTCATCGATTATAAACAGGTATAAAAAGTTTAACAGATACAAAAAGCTTAACAGAAACAAACACTTAGTGATTCACTTACTTTTTGATATCTCTTCGAGTTCCTAATCGCTTATCAGATCTTCTTCCTCCATTGATAAACAATCGGAATTAGTTACTGATTTAATTGGCGTCGGCGAGTTCAATTGAACTTGAATTTTCCGGCGACGATTACAAAATAGAACGAAGGACTGAGATTACGGCGACGTTGAAGGTAGATGAAGATGAATATGATGTCGTTGAGAGTGAGATTACGGCGTGGAGTTTGTCAAAGAGGACGTCCGGCGGTGTTTTCCGACGAGTTAGGTATTTTATCGGCGGAAGGAAGGGGGAGTGGGGTGTTATTTACGGTTTATATACTTCGTGCAAAATGACTCTTTTGTCCCTCCATGTTTGTTTTAAAAAAATGATCCTGGCCTTAGATTAGATCTGATCCAACGGTCCAGATCTATTTCCTGGTTTTCACCAAATTCTTTGTTTTTATATGAATACAACTCATATATCTTTACATCCAAATTTCAGTCGGTTAATCCGTACGGATGACATCTTATATATATATAAAGAATTCTATTCAAAAGTAATACAGTACGTACAAAAGAATACAACCGACGTTAAATATACCATTGGACCTTTGATGTACCAACCCCTTTATTCTTAGCTTTAATAATGTATTTGAGAATCAATTCAAAGTATATAAAAGTATCTAGTGATTTAGTAAATTAATTATAGGCCAGATGTGAAGGGTACGTTGGTAGACGGCAACCATGATCCACCCGCAATGAAGTTTGAAACCGTGAACTTTGATGCCTCCGTGGCACTAGTGATCACCCGGTAGCCCTTCCAACTGACACGTTTGGCGGTTGATGAACCAGGGCCCGTGTTCGCGTATTCTCCATAATACAAGGTATCAAGCGCAAAATTGCCACTCCAAGGCAACCACCCTGCGGGGTCCACTAGACTATCGAGGAATGTTTTCATAAAAACAGTCCTCGAATATTGCTTCCATGGCCTACCAAGATATGTCTTAACGGACCCTGTGGATCCTTTTAGGTCCGAGGCGGCCATTACACGGCAATTTTGGATGGAGATTCCCGTGTTTTGGTTTGGGTCAGTCCGGCCTTGTGCTGTCACGGTATTTGTCTTGTTAGGAGGGTTACGGGCATAAATGTTGCAGTTTTGAAATACCACGGCAGCGTTGCCAAAAATGAAATCAACCGTCCCGTATATGTCACATTCCCTATAAAATTGTCTATCTGAGTGAACGTAGAGCGTGTCTTGGTAGCCTTCGAAGCTGCATTTGTAGAACACCGAGAGATCAGACCCACTTCGGAGTGCAACCGCCTGGTGGTTTTGTGGTCCTGCCGTGTTTCTAAACGTAATGTCACGACCTATAAATCCGTCTCCTACAACAGCTGATTTTTCATACATACATACAAATTAAAAAGTAGTGTTAGCTAGCTAGCTAGCGTGAAATATAAGCAATATATGATTAATAATCTCACTAGCTTAATTAAAGGAAAAATTAAGGTATCGATCGATATCTTTGATAATTAAATATGATATCTTTATATGCGTAGTACGTAACAACATCAATAATTCAATATCATAAAATTAAAATATATGTTAATTATTAAACTGTTTCTTGGTGACAAAAAGTGACAATGATCGATTAATACGTAGTTTTGAAAAACATATATAGCATGATAAAAGTCAGCTTTAATTAGTTTAATATTCAATTCAGATAACTTGTATAGATAGAAAAGAAACGAATATGGTCACTAGTCAACTAGTTTATTTCAATTAGTTACATTTAACTGTATCAAAATATATATACTTACCAACAGTAGCAGAGTTGAAAGTTGTGGCACCTCCCCCGACACTTTTACTACCGGTTATGATGGTCTTTCCGATACCATCTCCTAGTAGCATTATATTTTTCAACTTCGTTCCGATTTCGATATTCTCCTTGTAAGTACCTGCCTTCACATATATGACGTACCTCCCGCTGCCAGGCCGTTTTCCAGCAGCGGCTATAGCCTCGGCTATTGTCTTGTAGTTGCCCGAACCATCTTGGGCCACCACGACATTAGCTTGAGAAGCTGGGCTCGAAGATTGTAATAGCTTTCGATCACCTGGTTTCACCCAACTAGGGAACCCTTTTTGGTAACTAGTTGGAGGTGATCCTCCTTTGTTCATTGCCAAGGTGTTGCTAATTAAAGCAGATACATTATTGTTCATGAGTGGCAAAATGTGGCCACCAACACCTAGCTCTTGAAACCCAGCCCTACACGTCTCGAGATTTGTGAGGGCTGTGCTGAGCCAGGTTTGCATCTCATACTGGCTACACGGCTTACGAGGATCAATAGTCATATTGATCCTCTCAACTGTGTTTTCGTAAAGCTCAAGGCAATCTTCCCAAGCTTCCTTTTCAAGCTTGTTACTACATTTTGGGCCAAGCCCACGAGTACTCGACTCAGCCTTTCGTGCTCGCTCTAAGGTCACCTTGATTAGCGCCTTGATGAAATCCGGTTTATGCTTCACTGGACCAGCTAAACCTTTGTTCTCGGACAAAAAATACTCACACGAATCCGGGTGAGGTGTTTGAGCGCACCATGAACCGATCTCCGTGTTTGTGTAGCCATATACCAAAGGAGATATAAGAAGGAACAGACATAAAACTAAGGTTGCTAAAGATGGAAAGTTTGACATCTTAAAATAAAAGAGCAATTAGAGACTTGTTTGTTTTAATTTTGTTGTGGTGATTTGTTTGCATGCAAAGGGTTGATTTATATAGAAGTAGAATCCAACGAATTGTCTACACCGGGCCTATTCAAGTCGCCGGTTTCCTCCAAATCAAGTGGTGCCAACTTTTCAATTTCTAACAAAAAAGCTAGTTATATTTAAAGAGGGGAAAAGTGGAATTTGAACATTATAAATTTACATTATTGATTACGAGAGCAAGTATCCGCGCGTTGCGGCGATGAGATAGTGATGGTGATAGGTTATAGAGTATGATAGTTCATAGGAGGTGATATGTCTTAGACTTTTTATACACTTTAAATTTTGTTAAGTTTGGCTTCATTACATTTATTGGTGAATTCAAATCCATCTCATGAATTTCAAAAGTTCTGTCCTATATTTAAAAAAATAGACCCTTTAATTATCATATAGAACATTTGAATGTCTAAAAATAAAACTAAAAATTGTTCATTATATTATAGTTCCATATGAAAGTTGTTATTTTATCTTCATGTCTCGTTAAAAATATTACATTTTGAATATTCAATTTCTTTTATTAGCTTTGACTTTCAATTATATATTGTGCTATATGATATTTGATGAAAATCATACTTAATGAAATTTATCTAAAATTTAACTAATTCATATAATTTTTATCAAGTAGTATATAAAGTCTTTAAAAATTCAAAACATGATAATGTTAATGAGAATGGAAAGAATATCACAAAATAATCTTAGAGATCGAACGAATATATTTAAAAAGTATAAGTAACAAATTTTCCATTAACTAGCCAATTGAAAGTCTGTTGGTTTGTGACAAAATAATGGTATTTCTAAAAATTTAGTAGTTTTTTTTTTTTAACTTTTTTATTTTAACACATAACTTTTTAATTTTTTACTTTTACCATAGATTTTCATCTTATTTGATTTTTACCTTGCTTTGACTTTTTACAATTTTTCTTTTACTCTATATTTAAGTTTAAAGAATTATGTTAATGTTTTGAAACAATTATATCTTCATTTGAATAATTATGTATTGTTTTCCGACAGCTATGTTTAATTTTCAAGTTTCCTAGATATATTTAATATTCTATTACATATAAATTCATAAGTTATTACTTTTATATATAAATTCACCTATCTGATATCTCCCTGATTTTTGAAAAACTCCTCACTACAACAAATATGTTATATCTTAACACTCATTTTTTCACACCTTTTAAAAATGTTTAAAAAATTGTTAATTTGTTCACACTTATAAATGTGTGAAAAAAACTCATATTTAAAAGTGTAAATAAAGTTAAAGAATCAAAATTTTTTCATAATTATATATGTAGAAACAAAAAGTACACATTTAATTTCAAGTGTGTAAAAATATATAATTGTTCACACTTAAAGTGTGGAAGTAACTTGTGACACCAAATTTTCTCACACAAGAAGAAGTACGAGGAATTTGAGTGTGACAAATTAGTTCTCACACTTTTAAGTATGAACATTTTGTTTATACATTTATAATTGAGAAAAAAAATATGTTTTTATTAATTTTTTCACACTTCTGAGTGTGAATTTTTTTTTTATACAAATTTTAAATGTGAAAAAATTAACATATTTTTTCACACTTTTTAGAAATGCGAGAAAATAATTGTTAGCAATTAACATTTTTATTATAGTGCCGCTCTCCCCATCTTGTCGATCCGATCTCAATCCACGAGTTCTATAACCTTGCTCACGGAACATGTATATGCGTTATATATAGAAAGAGATTCTCTATACCTAAAATTTCTTTTAACCAACTTTAATCGTAGCCTAAAAAAAAAAAACAGGTCAATCCAAGAATCGAATATTCACCTCATGGATAAAATGTGAGTGTCTTAATTACCAAATGAATCATGATGACTTACAACAATAATTTGATTCTATTGGAAATTATATATGCACACAACTGAAAAAGACCTTGACTTTTAAGTTTCAAAGCAAAAATTGAATACCAAAGAAGGAAAAGATATCGAATAAATTATAATATCTTGATAACTAAAAGGTATCCCATTTCGTTTGTACCATAAGTTATATATTACGAGTATTTTATATATGTAACAAAATATTTCTGCAGTTCTAATCCTAGAGGGACACATTATATTAAATCTATGAAGATCATTATATCTTCCGTCTTAGAAATGTTTTGTCTTATGTTAAGATCTGAACCCAAAAATTTTCATTATATTGTTAGCTTCTTCGAGCGAGTGTCAATCCATCTTTTAATGGTTGGTATAATTGTAACCGTTTAAGCCTCATACTCTAGATCTTGTTTCGATCTATATACGAACAATTAAAAACTAGTTTCTCTAATTTAAGATAAAAACTTAACTTTTATTTTATCTTGATTTATCTTTTATGTCTTATTAATTAGTTATACATATTTGTAACCTGTGTTCCTTTTAATTAATCGTTTTGTGAACCATATAAAAAGGATCGATGATAAATGTTTGCAGACATAGCTAGACGTACATAGCATTGTTTAACTAACTAGATTAGTATCTATTAGATTAAATAAATATTTTCAATGCATATAGGGAGCTGTTTATTAATTATATCTAGTTTACTCAGAAAAAAAAAAAAAATTCCGATCCGTTGTCTTTTCAAATTTTCATTTTGTGTTTCAAAGTTTGTATGGAAAAAGCATGCATATTTAATGCATGTTGTTTAGTTGATGACAATCGATCGAGAAGCAAAGCACGTAATTTCGCAAGTCGTCAATGTGGTGCCAATATATATTCTGTTGGAGCTAGCTAGCTAGGAGGGATGTTTTTGAATAACTTTTTGCATGGCTACTTTATTATGTCCAATGGATTTAATAAATTAAGCGGAAAACCAAAGCAAATAAATATCTATATCCAAATATAATAATGTTTTATATTAATCAACTGTGAACCATTATTTTCTGTCTATCTTTCGGTCAATATACATAGCAGCTTGAGACTCGAGATAACTTAATTATTAGTATATCAATTTATTTGACTCTCTTTACATATGGATGAGGACCAATTACGTAGCTACATTAATCAAATCTAATACGATGTTAAATTTTCGAATGATAGAAAACAAAATTCTAGCTAATATTTGAGACACATGTGATACTTGTATTACATGCTTTACAGGTTGTACTATATGTCGAAAGTCAAAAGATTGGCTTAAGTTATTCCACAGCTCATTATTATTCTAGAATATACAATTTATCATAACCAGTTTGAAACATTCAAGAACGACCTTTACTTTATGATTTATCGTATCGTATTATTATGATAGAAATATATAGCTAGAGATTTTTATTTTTATTTTTGCAAAGCTTTAATAAAGAATTAAGAATAAATTGCAATTAAAGAAAATAAATGGAAATAATTCTTCATGCATATCATTTCATAGAATGAATTTCTAGTTAACATGTCTCGATCGACCACTGGTGCTGTCGGCTTACTTTTATCAAATCAACGTAATTCCGGATTTATATATATATCGGGGTCTCTTAAAAAAAAAACTTAAGAACCATTCTGGACCACACATTATTTTCTTTTTTTTTTCTCTTTTAATTAAATAATAAAATTCACCCAAATCATTCAAAATGTTCTAACTCACAAACCGTAAATCGTTAGACAAAACAAAAAACATGGGTAGTCTTAAAATTTCGTCCTCTTTCATTAGAGATCCAATTCGATATAGTTTTGACGACTTTTTAATTTACGTTTTCTTTTTGGTAGTTACACATAACTTACACATGTGTAGGTTGAAATTACACATGTGTAAGTTGAACAAAAATTATGATTTGAAACGGGCTTCGCCTTTAAGGATATTCATAAACCAAAGCTAGTGGGGGTGATAAGTCATAGAGGGTAATAGGTCATAGAGGGTGATAGGTCATAGGGGGTGACCAGTGAGGGGTGATCTACCTAACGGGCTTCACCCTTAGCCGCTATTTCTCCGCCATGGACTGACGACTCCGTCCTTGGCTACCATGGCTCTGCCATGGATTAACGGGATCCGCCCTTGACCTTCATTGTTGTGTACATATGTTCATTTACTAATTTACATGTGAAAACAATGATCTTACACATGTGTAGGATGAACCTACACATGTGTAGGATGAACGCGATGAGGAAAAAAAACAAAAATTAAAAAGTCGTCAAAATTATATCGAATTGGATCTCTAATGAAAGAGGACGAAATTTTAAGACTACCCATGTTTTTTGTTTCGTCTAACGATTTACGGTTTGTGAGATAAAGCATTTTAAATCATTTGGATGAATTTTCTTATTTAATGTAAGAGAGAGAAAATATAAGAAAACCGGTGGTCCAGAATTGTTTTCGCGTTTTTTTTTATTTGTGAGTTCTCAAATAACCCTTCCTCTATATATATAGGAGGACAATCAAATAAGAACAGTTTTAAAATAAGAACGGTGAGAACACCTTAAAATCATCATTTTGATGCATTAAAAGTCCATAAAACTGACATAGTGCATAACTAATTATCATTATCTAAGTGTTTAACAACACATTGATAAGTCAAAATTGGAAAATTACGATTTTTGTTGAATGCATCATTTTGATGAATATGCATCCAAGATGGATGAACAAAACAAAAAACATGACTTTCTCGATTTTGACAGACCAATATGTTGTTAAACACTTAAATAATGATAATTAGTTTTACACTATATTAGTTTTATGGACTTTTAATTCATCAAACTGAAGTTTTTAAGTGTTCTCACTGTGTTTTTATTTTAAGGGTGTTATTATTTGATTTGTCGCCTATATAAAGATATATATATATACACGTACACAATTACTATTAAAATATTTGTAAAATTTATACTCATAATAAATAAATTAAAAATATAGAAACCTAAATTGATCACCTCATTCGTCCTTTAACATTAACTAAGTGGTTGAAAGGGCATCCATCTATTCAAGAGGTCTCATGTTCAAGTCTTATGGTGGATATATGATGTCCTTTTTATGAGAGTTTAGTTTGAGTATAGTTATATACCCAGGTTCAAGTCTGGAGGCAATGTTTAACTCTATTAATCGTTGTGTCTTCGAGTGAATTAGCAGGGGGTTTTCCCCCAATTGAGTATTTGAAATAGGCATATTGTACTTCAAGTTAGCTCTCTAACGTGAACCCGATTAAGTCAACGTATGCTAAACCCTGCACTAGCGAATTACGACGAATTTCACCTTTCAAAGAAAAAATTTTTGATCACCCCATTATTATTATTGTTTTTTGACATGAAAAATTTTAAATTGCAACTTTTTTTTAACGGCAAATTTGGGATTAGCGGCATGTCTTTTTATATACCAACTCCAATTTCAGAGGAAACCCATGTCTCCATTCTTGAAAGCATTTTACTCACACCAAGATTTGAACCCAAGACCTCCCAATCTCAAGTTTCATCATATACCAATCCATCTATTAATACATAAAATAATAATGAGCTTCTAATAATCTCTTAAAATATTGTAAGTTGAATTGCCAATAATTTTCACTTAAATTGAAGTTTTTTATTGTTCGATATATATTTTTCTTGTATTATGTTTGTTTTCGTTGTAATAACATTAAGATATGTTTGGAAAACATGTGGTCGCATAATTATTTTTTTAATTTGACAATATTTTAAGTTACGTACGTTACTTGTTTTTGCATGGTGGATTTCGTTTTCAAAATCGAGTTTGGTAAATAAAGATAAGGTTTGCGGCTGAAGTCAAATACTCGTTAGATTGGATTTGAAAATTGTCAATGAAGAAGAGCAACCAAAGACGATTAAGAAAATTCATATAGTCAGAATAAAAAAATAAATAAAACAAGATGTATGTCTTTGATCGAGGATATTATTTACAAGGTAAGTTATTGAGTTAATAACAGTGAAGAATCTGGATAAATATTGTAGTAAAAGTAATTGCGGATGTTTTCAATTTTGAGGTCCCGATTTATACAAAAATTACAAATAAAAAAGAAATAAACTGCTCAGTGCCGCCTTTCGTGGGTTTTTAGCCCCAATACCTCGACGGTGTATGGGGGAGGTGAAGATGTAGGCAGACATTACCTCTATCTAAGTGGTAGAGCGGCTGCTTCCGTTTCTACCTAAATGGTAGAAAAGGTCATCCAACCTTTGCATGTGATGGGGATCGAACCTATGACCTCTGTCTCCAGAGACGAGGGTGTTTACCACTGATCTAATCATGCTGCTTACAAAAATTACAAATACATAGTTGTAATTTAGATATTTATTTATGAAAATTCATCGTTTTTATTAAGAGATGCATAAATATAAAAACTAAAATATACTCGTAACATTTTAAATGTAGAAGACTTTTATAAAAGAGCAAAACTTGCACGAGGAAGCAAGCAATATAACTAAAATATACGTACTTTTAAAAATAGTACGTATTAAAAATATAGCACGTTTTAATTTAAATTTTATAAAATAAATTAGTAAATTACTATATAGCTTTTTGATATATTTGCGCTATTGTTAATTTATCTTGCTCGGTTCTCGAAATTCATTTGCTAACATTACATAGTGATGAGACAAACTAATATTTTCACAAGATATTTGAAGATCGAACCTTTTTAGGTACTATCTGAAGGTCGACAGAAAATTAAGGGTCGGATAAATGTGACGTGATACTTTGATGAGTACTCCGCAATATGAAAAATTCAATATGATGATTAGAAGTTGATTTATGGTTCATTTTTGTCATGTAATTTTTACCAATGGTTTTCTACAAGGTACATGCATGCAATTCGATAGATGATATATTTTTACCAATGTTTGGCATTTTTTTAGAATCTGAAATCATGAACTTTATTTGGTGAGCCAGTTTACATTCCGTTGGATTTGAAGCATTTTATTTGTTTGAACTATTTATTATTGGGTTTTGCTAAATGAAGCCTTAAGCGTTTTTGTTATGGTGCATTAAATAGTTGTACACTTATCATAAAATTTAGGGGACGAACTTTTAATATGGAAAGATACAATCATTTTATGTACGTTAAGTGAAGCTTCATTTATCATTTTCCTTTTATTCTTTATTGCAATTTTCTTTAGCAAGTTGCAACAATAATGCCATAATAGCTGGCAAATCATGATGAGCACTTAAGAACATGTTCAACAGTTAAGTGTTGCTTCTAAAGGCCTGGCCCTTTGGTTACAAAATATGATCAGTCATCAGTTCTTCGAATCATGGGCCTCTTAGAGATCTGCTTACTTTGAAGTCTGAAGACCACTTAAATATAAGAATCGCTTTAAAAACTAGTAATAGAACGGCCCATTTAGAGACCAGTACTAATAACTCGGCCCAATTAAATATCAACATAATAAAATTGGAAAATAAAACTATAAATGCAAGAAATAATAGTAGCCTAACGAGGGTGAATGTAAAATATGTAATTCACCAATTAACTAATAGTAATAAAATGCTGGCAGATTTTTACTATTAAATTGATGTTGTTGACACTTGACAGCATGTGATTTGGATACAGTAAAGGCCAATTACATGCAAATTATCCCTTCTTTTACTCTAACAGTACACAAGTTTGTGCAAGCTTGTGTGTTATTGACTGCACATAAGGTTGTCCCATAAAGAAATATGGTTATAAAATAAGGGGAAAGGTTAGATAAAGCATGCAGTATCTATCTTAGGTAAAGCAGAGGGTGATTATGTAAAACTCAGGAGGAGTTTATGTAAAATTCAGGGAGGTTATATATGTTTATTAAATTCAAAGGTTTAATATGTAATTTTTTTTAATGTAACAGTACCTAAACTTAGGTAAAGTCTGCAGTACGGATCATTTTCCCATAAAATAACTATAAATAACGCTAAGTTTAAGTAAAAGGAACTATGGGTTGAAATCTGAAGAACTGAATCAGGCTAGGATGAATTTTGATCATTATCCATATTCGAGTATAATTTATTCAGGTTGGTAGCTTCGATCCATTTTTAACTTTTTAACAATCTTTCAAAAGAAAAGTACTATTAGTTTGAATAGTAATTAACTTATTTATTTATAATTAATATACAACTAGTTATTGACCCCACGCGTTGCCGCGGGGTACGTTTTTAATATAACAAGTTTTTAGCAAATTTATATCAAATATTCGAACATAAACTTTAAAAATGACAACTAACCATCTAGCAATAACATTAAAAATATTGTAAAGGAATAATAAGTCGTATGAAAACACAAACAATAACTATATTAATGTTTTAAATGTTTCATGTGTAATCATTATGAAAATTATTATATATTAAAAACATTATATATATATATATATGTATAAAAACAGAAGAAAATAATCAAAAAACAAATCTTTAAAAGTAAAACCATAACTGTGTGCAGATTGTATGATGAAAACCTTGAAACTCAAAAGTTTAGTGTCAATAAAAATGAAAACGAAAACTTTGATGTGGATACAAGTTAAAAGAAAAAAAACTTTTACTAAAAAAACAACTAAACATGTAACAATACAATAAAAATAATGTAAAAGAATATTAAGATGTATAAAACATAAACGAAAGCCGGTACTAATCTAGCACAGTTTAGCCCTATGATTGAATTGCGATAGTTGGATTCCCAATAACTATATTAATGTTTTAAATGTAACATAAACGTAAGACGTAATGATGATAAAAGTTATTGTATAATGAAAACGATATATGTATAAAAAGACAAATGAAAATAATCAAACACCAAATATTTAAATATAAAATCGTAACTATGTGAAAGTTGTTTGATGAAAATATGAGAACCTAAAAGTTTCGTGTCACGAAAATAAAAGTGAAAACTTTGATATGAGATAAAAGTTTAAAAAATAAAAATTTAGCGGGTTAAAACGAAATTTTGTTAAAATTTAGAGGGCTAAAACAAAATTTAGTTAAAATTAATATGTGTTTTAAAAGCTTGTACATTCCACGCATAAAATACTTGTATATTTACATAGGTTTTTAATATATATATATAATGAGTTCACTAGTTAGATTACACATTTAGCATGTGACTTGAGAATATATATATACATATATATATATAGAGAGAGACAAAATGAAGTATGTAGTTGTTAGACACCCAAGTTTTGTTATAGAACCTCTCACATATTAATTTTTAATACATCTATAAATGTTTGGCACCCATGCTTTTTATGGATTAAAAAAACAAGATGTTAAGTGACTACACCCAAGCTTGGATGTCTAACAATCACATAAACCCTAACCTTATATATATATATATATATATATATATATTTTAGGTAAAACATACAGTACTTATCTTAGGTAAAACAGGAGGATTATGTAAAATTTAGGGGGGTTTATGTTAAATTCAGTGGGGGTTATGTATGTTTATCAAATTCAAAGGTCTAATATGTAACTTTTTTTTAATGTGACAGTACCTAAGCTTAAGTAAAGTCTGCAGTACAGATCATTATATATATATATATATATATATATATGGGGGATGGGAATATAAGGTTGTCGGGTATCTAAGCTTAGGTGTGGAACAATCACATATTATTTTTTTAATCCATAAAAATCATGGGAGTCCATGCATTTATTCATTAAACAAAAAATAATAAAATATTAGTATGTGAGGGGTTCCACGCTTAAGCTTAGATGTCAGACAACCTTATATTCCCTTTTTTCTATATATATATATATATATACCAAATCTTACAACAGGATTCCGAGAGTTCTTAAACAACACATGACGGGATTATTAGTTGAAACGTATTTTTTTAAATCTGTTTGTTAATTAGATTTTTTATTAATTTATGAGATATATAATGTTTACCTAATGTAATTAATATAACAGTAATATTGTTAAAAAAATATTTATATTTAGCTATATAAATATACATAATCAAACTATGTTTCTAATTATTTTTATTATTTACATGTTGTCCTACCACGGTGTTAAATAGAACTCAACAAACCATTGGGTTAAATCTCAGTGGACATGGGTGTTTTACTAAACTTGCTATGCGAGGCCTCGGTGGAGTTTACTCCAAGATCTCGACTTCGAACCTTGGTAGGTTCTCCTCGATGGTATTTTCCAATTAAGGAGGTGATATGGTAAGAAAGACTATTTAAGATCCGCTTAGTGTGAGACTCATTTATTGTGCGATTAACACACATCATACGCGTTTGAAGTAAAATTCACTTGTAAAAAAAAAATAAATAGAACTCAACAAGTAAAAAAGGAAAAAAAGTTATATGCTCAAAATTGGTATATGTAAGCCTTAAAGTTGAATTCTTTGGGAGCCATTCACATTTGGTGGCTTCAGAGGGTACTGTCTAGCCCACTATCATTCTTGGGCCGACTTTGTGTCAGCTAAAGGCCTAAAGCATGTACTTAATATTGGAGATAAGTGGAGCAACTTTTCAATTTTTACACTTCATTGTTAGACTTTTTTTTTTTATAAAGAATAGGAAAAAGAAAGATTAGAAAATTCTTTCATTTTGTATTTTTGAGTTTTTTTTTAAGAGAAAAAAAAGGGGAAGAAAAGAAAACAAAGGTATTTTGGATGTAAAAACTTTCCTCCCATTTTTTGGAGGATTTGGATAGAAAACTTTTAACTTAAGTGTATAATTACCAATTTACTCTTATTACTTAAAGACAACCTTAAGGATGAAAGGACATAATTGTAAAGTTATTACTTTTTTCTCTTTCTTTTCTTTTTAACTCAATAATGCTATTAACTTTATATTTTCTTTTCTTTTCATTAGTTTTCAAGTAACTCGAGAATACCTTTTTTGATATATAATTTTTTTTCTTTTCTTTCTCTATCCAATCTTTCCTTTTCTTATCATTTAAAAGAAACTCGAGAATACAGTGTTAGTGTTTAGACTAAAAATCTTTGAACACAATCTTTTTAACATATTACACAAGTACACACATCTAAATTCTATGTATTTGCGCCTTACATACATACATTACATGTAAGTCAAACCTAGCTATATATGTGTGTATGTTTGTATGTATGTATAGGTGCTAGCTGGAGGAAGGAACGGGTATAGGCATTTATACAGAAGTAGATATACACCTTGTAGACTTGTACCTATGGCTGACTTAACTGAATTCCAAAACTGTGCTCTCTCTTGTCCCTTTTAAACAACATACCAAGATTTAGCCCTTTCCAATGCTCTCCGTATATATTCGCTTTTCTTCCGTATATATATATATATATATATATATATATATCAAGATGATGCTAAAGTTATAGGAGAAAAGAAAACCTTTTCAAATTTGTGTTTTAAAATTAGACAAATTTTGAAACAACTTGAAGTTGCTTTATATTAAAACAATACGTTTTACTTGTTTGATACTATACCATTATCTACATCTATACTATATTATAAAGCAAATTTACTTTTGATTTTCAACAATAAACTTAAAATTTCAATATAGATTTTAAGTTTCAACAATGTTCACATTCTAATGCATGATGTACCATACATCATAGCCACATTATATGCATCAATAACTTCCACTACACACTGACGCCGCCACCATCAATTTCCGCCGCCACTGCCGCTCGCCGTCATCACCAACCATCACCGCCACCACATCACCGCCACCGTCGTCACCTCCATCACCGTCGCAACGCGCGGCTACCGTTCTTGTGTCTCTTTAACTCGTTTTTAACGTCAAGTTTTAACAATATGTTTCATATGATCAAGTTTCTAGACTTTTACTGCGTTTTAAATTAAATTTTTGTTAAAAAAAATTTAAAATTTTGTTTTTTTAAAAAAACATGTTTAAATTTGTTTTTTCACATTGAGTTTCCCTATAAAAAAACACATTATTTATATATATACAACCTTTATGTTTTTTGATTATTTGTTATAAATACAATTATTAAAGTTAATATTTTGTATAATAAAATTTTTAAAAGAAGTTCTTTTCTACATTAAATTTAATATGAATGTTGATATATATTTACAATGAATATATTTAAAATTAAGATAAGCAAACAACACCTAATTTATAATGGGAAAAGGGAATATAAGGTTGTCTGACACCTAAGCTTAGGTGTGGAACCCCTCACATACTAATATTTTATTATTTCTTGTTTAATGAATAAATGCATGGACCCCATGATTTTTATGGATTAAAAAAACAATATGTGAGTATTCCACGTACACCTAAGCTTAGATACCCGACAACCTTATATTCTCATCCTCTATTTATAATTCAAGTTAATGTTGAAAACATATATATTCTGAAAAAATAAAAAAAAGTTTAAAAAAAAAAAAAGAGACGGTGATATATAGTTGCGTGTTTCCTATTGAAGGGACATGGCCGCTGAATTCTACAGTGAGCCAACTAATTAATTTTACCATTTTAGGCATGTTTTTAGCAAACACTAAAATTATTACAGCTATCAGGATTAGTAGTAGAAGTTAAAAAGGGGGATATATGTTTTTGATGTGATGGTACCTCATTATTATATATTGAAAAGTACATGATTGCCCTTGCAGCATTAAAACTTTCTTTTAGTTTCACATAAAAATTTCTTAACGAAACTTAATACTCTATTTTAATGGGGGACTCGACGAATACAGCAGTGGATGACGCAGGCTAGCTAGGGACTTCGATGCATGATGAAAAAGATTAATGAAAAAGAGATTTTTTTTTTTTTATCACGGGTAATCATATAAAGATACCATATAAAATGGTAAATGAGTCATAATGTACATGCTAATTAATTTACAACATAGGATATACTAAATATGTAATGTAATTAAAGTTGTGGTTTATTCATTGACCATTAATTAATTGATCGATGTAATATATATCAGTTCCTTTTATTATTATTTTAGGTGTGATGTGTGAACGGAATTGGGAAAAAGAAATAATACGAGCAATAACAAACTGCAGGCTTAAAAAGAATTATATTTGGCAGACGTAAAGGACAAAAAGGTGGCGAATGAGGAGTGAAATTGATTAACCCGCGCGCCAGCTGATACTACTCGACTGACCAATCTTGTTTGGTGTATATTGTGGTGGGATCGAGACCAAATTGAGTCGTCAAATCATCATGAAATTATATAATTAATATATACTACTAGCTGCTAGCAATTCGTATAATAATTTTTATTTTTCTGTTGTACTTTTTGCCTTCATATCTGATACATGGGGTACAAATGTTTTCTGGAATTTTCGCATTATATAAAAGATGTTTCAGTCTACGGATCTTAATGTACAAATTAAGGCAACTACATGCCAAGTGATCATACCAATATATATAAACATTAATTAGATCCTTTTTTTCAAATTTTAACGGCTTGTGATCAGTTTCATCCAACGGCTATAGCAAGTCGACACATCAAATTTCAAGTACAACAGAATTCACCGATATCTATACTACATTATAAAACATGTATAAGCAGTCATTTTTTTTTGCTAGGTAACTTGTGCAGAAAATCAAATTTAATTACTCTATATCAGATACGTACACAAGATCTAGCTAGAACATGATCACGTTATTCACATAGACAATGAAAATTGTGGAATTGAAATATCAGATGATGGATCTTATTCCATGGTTAGGTTAGATTGCAGAAGGTTGTTTTCACATGGGGTTAATTATATGGAGTATATCTTTCAATTCCATGAGCCGATCGATCACATGCCTCAGAAGTATTTATTGCTAAAATTTGCACATTATTATTTGCCCATCAATTGACAAATGATGGATGGTACGTACTATGGTAGTATATATAGATTCCATTCACAAAGCTATATATCCTTAGATTTTAAGAAACAATTGAAAAAAATACTCAATAGTTATCCTTTTTTCTAATCAAGTTAAGCAGATTATTGATAAACATAAAACATATGTACATGGTAAAAAATTGAAGTACTACCATAGCTTGTAAAAACGAACGACGACTTCTAATTAATTGTATATACTTATAACAAATTAATCATGCGTTAAGATTGGATAGCGCGAGTTTCATTCGATATCTGGCATGGTTTTTGGTGTTTCGAAGAGAAACAAAAGGCACATTTATATCGCAACCACAAGATATCAAAACCAATATATTATCTTTGTCTTTGTCGATGACATTCTAATAAAGAAGTGGGGTGGAAGAAGTGACCATGACATAGTGGTGGCCATGTGTAGAAGATTACGATAATGTCCTATACATTATTGCAATACATATATATGCTAACTACAATACAAGGACATCCTTTCTCCAAACATAGTAGGGTTGTTATGATCCTTTCTCTTTGTGGTGGGCAAAAGAGAGAGACTTTTTAGATAGTGTCAACTCAAAATCAAGACACCACACGATTTAGGGTTCTGATTGAACACTTGATGAAATACATGGGTAGTGGGGCAAGCATAGACATATATTAAAGGAGACGACATTATATAGTTATACAAATTAAATAACATATTGGTAGTTAAACACATGTACCCACGTTCGAATTCCTGCAAAAGCACATTCATCCTAACCAAGGGTTTCATCATCAGGCAACGTTGCAGGACAACAAGCTAGGTCGCTAGCCTGAGAGACAAAATTCTTTTACCAGACTAATTAATGGGTTCAATTGCGATTACCCTTTTTTAATTGTATACTGTATATGTTATTTTGTATAAATATATACGAGTATATAATAAGCATTTGTAGTTAATCAAATTGATATGATCCTTACATCTACATATAACCCCATAAGATATGTATTACTTATCACATATATTTGAGGTGGATAGTTGACTCTTACACCCCTTCGTAATGAATCGATCACTACAATAAATATTTAGAAGCTATTATATATGGCATGCATAAAATCGACATTTCTATAGAGCAATTTGGTGGTCATTTTAATGATTTATGGTTTCAATTGAATGCATTGTACTTGCCGGCAAAGGGAGAAGATAAAGAAATTAATTAACGGAGTAATTGAACTAGCTAGTGAGACCACCGTACGTAAATGGTTTATTTATATTTGGTTCTATTTGTTATAAGAATGATACAAGTAATTAAAATCAACCATGTAAAGGATAAGAAGCTCAAAACCTGTAAAGGAGACCAAAAGGAACAAATTAATGGGATATTGATTATAATATTGATCTCTTTTGAGCGATAAAATTTATTTAATATATAGAAATTTATCTCATATACATAGGTTTCTATAATTATACTGTTACGTCAGCCTTCATTTCTATTTTTTGGCGAACATAACAACATAAACTAATAAAAGTTACCAACCAAATATGAGGATCCAAAGAACATGCAAATGACCGCACAGGGAATATTTTCTGGTTAATTGGAAGCTCTTACTTTTTACCCAGATTAAAGATGGGCCTATCCTTTTTTCTAACATAATTTTTATTTTATTTTTGAAAGATAGTAAACTTATATATAAACTGTTCATCTTAATGGAAAAATGAGTTACAAGACCCAGCTGATAACGAATACTGGTCTATGAGTAAAAATCTCTCATGCCTTTGCACTATCTCTAAGACAATTCACGGTTGATCTAAGTTTTATTGGTAACATCCATAATAAATTATTATTGTATAAAAAGTTTTAGAGGTTTTATTTTTCTTTATCCTATTTTAAGTGTCATAGTTTGAATTTTAAAGTTTTTTGTTTGAACTTTGAACGTAATTCTTTTTTACCGTGTTATATAATACTTGATATAATAAAATATATAAATTAATTAGATTTTTAATGTATTATTCAGTGATATAAGTTTTATCAAGTATTTATAAAATATATATAAAATATTTAAAATCAAAGTTAAAAGAATAAAACCCTAAAAGTCAAAGTATGATATTTAAAATGGACAGAAAGAATATTATTTTTGATATTTCACAAAACTAAAACTTTGAAAGGTCCAAAATATATAACACATGCATATTAAACTTCTATCCTTCATGCTTTATAATACTCACAATACTCTATTTCTAAGATATGGAGTATCAATTGAAATTGAAATACTTACTCTTCCCGTCCTAATTAAATTTCCTATTTCGACTTTTGAAGTCTTATTTCGTAACTTTGACCGTATTTTTGTTTTCTTTTGTGCTATACAATACTCTATATAAAATATATAGATATATTGATTTTTAGATGTATCTTTCATTGATATAATTTTCATTAGTTAGGTATTATACTATACAAACAAATATACTTACGGTCAAAACTAGAAAAATAAAATACCCAACAAGGCAAATTTAATTGGGACGGAGAAGGTATAATATTTTCATTCTCTAAAAAGACATGCCATACTCTCATGCATCCTGTCGCCATCGTCACTCGCACCTCAACTCATCTCATACATTGTCGCCGACGACTCTACCAAATCGTCACCAGATTGCGCGGATATATATATATATATATATATATATATATATATATATAACCACCCAGTTTTACTTAAATCAAGTTTTAATATGTTTGACTATTTTGAGTAAGACCATAGTTAAATAGGCTTGCATTGGGAGACTCATACTGAAAGAGACGGTGCGAATTGGCCAGCAGTACATCCACCCATCGATCTCAAACCCCACAACAAATGCAGTATATATGATTCGTCCAGATTTTAGTCTAGCCAATTACGATCTTAATGTGCAGAAAAAGATGGCAAAAAGCCTTTCCGACGCTCAGTTCTTGTACGAACATATATATATATAATGTAACATTTATATATATATATTTTTGAACGGCATGTACCATTTATATATGGCTCAAGTTTTGTAGATACCATAAATCGAGAAAACAAGCTCCCTCGTGATCAGTTCATGCAGCTAGTCGTGACATTAATGTAGAGTACAGTCTAAAGTTGCGGGATCTGCCAAAATGGGCCGGGTCAGAGCAACAGCGGATAGAAAAATATCAAATGTTACAATTTTGCCAACATGCTATATATTTTGAAAATTCCGTAAAGTTTTATTGATTGTATTCATTACTATGATATTTCATATTTATACTCGTACTTTATAGTGAGCACTCTATACCTCCATTTTTATTGTCATGAAGAAAGATCGAAAAACATATAGACATATGGTTGAACCATAAAAGTTCTTAACTTTCACACATTCTCTCATTATGATCCAACAGTTTTATCAACTTGACCACATATATAGTTACGATGCGATTCATTAAAATTAATTAGTGTATTCAATCTTTGAACCAACTTAAAACCAAATCTAAAACTGACTTGAGGAAAACCGGGTTAAATTAAAGTTGTAAAATCTTCACCTGTCGATCCACCAATCCACTAGCCTGATTCTTTTTAGAGCTAGTTCGAGATGGCCACTCGGAGTAACATGTCAACCAACCAATCTAAAAACATCTTAAAATAATACTCGTATAACTTTTTTAGCTCACTAACCAATTTGAACCAAGAACCTTACAATTCACGACCTACGTAGTTGACCTGAAAGCCACCCACCAATCCAAAACTCATATGACATGTTTGACCTGAAATCAACACATCAATCCTCCAACCCATTTGACCTGCTAACTAAAAACCAACTGCCAACCTGATTGTTACCAAGTAGCTAGTGAGTTGGTTTCGGGTTAACGTATTAATAGGTTCGGGTCAGATTGGTATGTTCAGGTTGAAATTTCAACCCGATTTTGTTATCATGTTAGGTTCAAGCTAGGTATTTTCAATCCACCAACCTGAACCCATTAACCCTCATAATTGAAATCAAATGTTACCCACTATTTAGCTATTATAGGATACTGGAAAACCATTATTAAGATAGTTTAGCGATTAGATACCATATTTTATTTTTATAAGAGGTTTAGATTATTTGAATTATTTTAAATCAACATTTTAAAATGATTTGAAAAACAACGGAAATGGTCATGTAAATATCCCGATCAGATAACGTATATCCGAGCAAAAGACAAGCCATTCGAGGTACCCAAAGAAGAAAAAGTCGTTAGGTTGTAGTCAAGCTGAGATAAATAGCTATACATTTAATATAAAATTCAAGGGTACATGGAATATTTACATGAAAGGTATATTTTTTTATATATATATATACACGTTAAAAGAAACTTAATTTCATTTAGCATATTCCTAAAAATATTTGTCGTTATAATGTGTCGAAGAATGAAAAAAATCAGAAATGATCTAGCGAGTTGAATTTGTATAAACATAAGTGCTTAACAATATAATTATTAAACAAGTATAATACTCGATGTACCATTTATTGAAAGAATTTTCGAAAAATTAAGTACATAAAAGCTATAAATGGAAATACGATTTGTTAAGAAGCATTGTCACTAGACTAAAATGTTTACAATATCTCTAAATGCTAAAACCTTAAATGCAATCATAAAGACGTTCAAAGTTTTATATGGTTATTGCTAAATATTTGCATATATATGTACATAATCGTAGGTTGCAGGCCGCTCGATAGCAAAATGACAAGCTGGTAATCCTTAGACAGTAGGGTGGTGGTGATATTTAAAAAAGTAGGACATAGCAATTTGCAGAAATAGGTGCCCGCTATTTATGGCTTTATCGATCATTTCATTTTATTTACCGTTTTGATCGAGATTATTTATAGACAAGAAGTTTGGTTAATTAAGGTAAGCCCGAAACATCACATTAGTTTCATCATTTCATTCATTTTTGGACATTATGATTGCAGATAAAATATATCGCAGAATTGAACATCATTCTTTTAATGCGCGCATTATCTAAATTAGTAACTTCTTTGTGACGACAGTGGAAGATCTTGGCATGTGCAATGTAGGCTAGCGCACAGGGCCCTCGATTTTTAAAAAATTGTTATATTTATTATTAAATTATTATTCTCAGTATTTATAGATATTTAAAATAAAGCAATGCAGAAAGAAAGTTTTCAAAAGTTAAGCTATTAAAGTCATACTTGTCATCGATAATGTCACAAAAGAGGTTGAATGGATTGACAATGATAGCAATTGAGAATGATTTATAGATAGTATTGATTATAAAAGTTTGATCAATGATTTTGCTTCAAAAACCGTTTTAAGAAAGACATTATTCAACCAAAAATGAAATCAGTAGTAAGTTCTAACTAACTTTATGATATGAACATTTCGTGTTTAAGAAATCTTATAAGCAGTTAGTAATTTTTTGTATATAGGCCCTATTTTTGAAATTGATCTCGCACATAGAGATTGAAATTCACTTGCCGCCCTGTGTGACGAACACATTACTGACTACTGTACGTACCATTTATTTTAGACGGAACAAGTTGTGTTATGTACTTAATTAGTAAAACATTGCCCGCGCTTAGATTTGTGTTTATAAAATTAGTAAAAAACCACCTTTATCTGCTTATCTTTATGGTACTTACTATTAAAATTGAAAAGAACAATACATAAGAAAACGTTAAGTTATTGTAGACCAATATTGTGTACTTCTATTTCTCCCAACAACGTGCATCTTACTTTAATAATTGCCACAATGTGTAACTTTGACCTCCTGAAAAGAATTGTACTGGCCTCTAGAAATTTTGCATGGAAGAATATACTCGTCACATGTTATTACTATAAATTATTTAGTCTAGTTAATTTAGAGTATTCCAAATTTAATTAGTTACCTCAGATCCTAATTAACTTTTATGAATGAAAAATTCTTCCAATTTTGCCACGTCACTGCAACTTTCTTAGCACGATGTGTAATTTATAAGAACCCAAGGGATTAATATATCGATGAACATCTTCAAAAACACGTTAGTTGGATGGAACATGACTTACTTTGAAAGATTAATCTACTCTTTTGGGTGGCAACATCTGATTTTAATTTCCATAGAGTTTGTTTCCTCACCTTTATTTAGAAATTAGTTTACTTAAACGTTTATTAACGTACCCTTATTAGTAAGGTTCACAAAAGGTGTCAAAAATCAAAAATAGATTGAAAAAAGAAAACATCTCGAAATTAAAGGCTTAATTACAAAAAGCTCATAAGTATTGAAAACAACAGCTGAATGTGGGAAAGCTAATCACTCCATGCAAACGTCCCTTTCTCGTTCCTCTCCCCCACCTCTGCCGCTCTCTGATCTGCCTTGCCCTACAAACATATATGCATTCATCGGGAATGCCAACCATACAATTTTCCTTCAATTCTCCTCTTTATTTCGATCCACACCACCAAGTTGGTTAAAAAAGAAAGCAACAAGATTTGGTTAAAAAATAACTTTTTCTCGATCTCTTCCATACATACTTCTGTAATTACTTGTTGCATATGGATTGTCAAGATTTAACATATATATATGCTAGCTATACCAAATGTTTGTAGCTAGCTTTAGACACTGTCAAACTAAAAAAATACAATTCAACATTGTACATGAGATTTATTGATAGCTACAAACATAAATAATATAAGGTATCCCTAATGTAAATGCAACATCATTTTGTAAACTTTTTGCAAGAGTATACTTTCTCAATGATAGATACGCTAATTAATTAATAAAATCACTAAGGTGTTTAAGTCTTGTTAATAAAAATTAGAGTGGTTGTTTGTCATTTGTCAAAGATGGAAATTAGACGTGACTCTTCGATGAGGGTACATTTAATTTAAAAAAAAGGTGCAGCCAATGGAGTAGCAAGAGACGATATCAACCAACACAAAAGCACAATACCGGTTTGAAGACTCACAATATGGTTCAATTTAACTATTAAGTTTAGTAGTATAAATAGTTAGTTTCGTGTCAAATTGTGTGTCAAGTGTCAATAATAACACGTAAACGGTTGTATGTTATAGTAAGAAATCAATATTCTTATCAATCTAGCTTGTATATTTTCGATCTTGTGGACAAATTAAGGAATCTCGATTCCTAAAAAGTTAATTAGACTGATTAGATTGGAATATTTCGAGCTTATTTTTATCATTTCATACATAGATCGAGCTAGGCATATATATATATATATATATATATATATGGAGCTACAGATATGCAACGAAAATAATATGAAGCTAGCGAGTTGAAAAATGCTTTTCGAAGCGATCATAGAAGAGAGCTAAAGAGGTTATATTTGTCACACCATTTTGGAATGACCAACTATTATTGAGGCCGAATAAAGTTGAAAATAATGTTGCGTGTTCAAATCCAATTTATGTAAATGTATTTTCAAAACTATGTTTTTTTTTTATTTTTATGTTAATCACTTTTTTATCCAAACACTTGTATATATTATCTGTGATATACAAAACGTAATAATCAGATAATGCTTTAAAAACATAATCCCTAACACCCTCAAATAAACTTAGTGGACTTGTACTCGTCATATCCTTAACATTAATTCTTTGTGTATGAATTAATTATGTCGTTCAACAAACAATTATATATATATGATAAAAACTTGGTCACTAATTTCTCTATTTTGTCATGTATTATTAGAATGGATCAATCAAAGTATTCAACATACCTAACCAAAGTACAAGCATGTGTTAGGGTTAGAGAACAGCATTCATTTATTCATAAACGAAATTCTATTTTTTTTATAAAATATATATATATCAAGAAAAACAAAAACAAAGAGAGAAGTGTGGGGTTTGATTTATACAAGTGCTAGCTAGTAGTATTAGCATTACGGAGTACTACTATATAGTGGGTCTCCTTTTTTTCCTTGCTCTTTTCTCTCTTGCATTATATTGTTACTTCCTTCTCACTTGTCTCTGAGAACACCCACACACACAAAGGCCAGATCCCAAACACAATCAATCAATCACATCAATCTCTGAAACAACAACAATCAAAAACAACAGAAGATAGAAAATTTTAACAGACTAATTATATAAGAAAAAACATGTCATCTTCAGGTTCTTTCTCACCGGACCACCACCACCATTACCACCTGTCTCCTCCTCCCAACGAGCAACTCCGCTATGTCCAGTGCAATTTCTGTCACACCATACTCGTGGTATGTGCCATTTGCATGACCAGATCTGCATGTTAATTAATTAATTTATAAGCATATACTCAAAAGATGCATTAATTAATTTGCAAGATTACATTATATATTTTCTCATCTCAAAGAAAACTTATATATAAGTTTTGGTCAAAATAAACAAATATTAAATTAAAACAAATAAACAATCTTTTTCTATTAGCTGAAAATCACTGTGCATAATGAAAATATCCGTGTATGAATGTATAAACTTGTGTTTTGATGAATCTTTGTGCATCAATAATTGTCTCGTCATCTAATCGCCAGGATCTTATCCTAGCTAGGCAGCTCTCTCTACATGTACGTACGTACGTGTTTTGTTAAATATGTGTCATCGTACGTATGTAATGTTTTTTCCATGTGTTGTAGGTGTGTGTTCCTAGCAGCAGTTTGTACGCAACAGTTACGGTTCGATGTGGCCACTGCGCGGAGGTGTTGCCTGTCAACATGCGTGCAAGTCTTCCTGCTGCTGCTCCAAATCAGTTCCAGCAGCAGCAGCAGCTGGCGGGCCATAATTTCTTTTCTCATCAAAACATTATCTTGGTACAATTGATTAATCACAGAGACTAATTAATTTGCTACCAAATTAGAAAAAAAGTACAAATTATCCGCCGAACTTTATTTTGATATATATGCATGCGAATTTTAAAAGATCCAGAAGAACAAATTTGTGCATATCTCCAAAGCATATCAAATTTGTGCAATATGTTATCAGATAGCTAGACACAGCATGTAGCAGATGACCTAATTACTATCTCTACATATACGTGTCATCTTTAATTTCCTAGACATTTTTAAGCTAGGTTTCTTGCATATATAGTTAGGGTTAATATTTAATTAGTGAAAGCTTTGAATTGTCATCAAGTTTACATATGTTATTAGCTCCGCAAAAATGTATATATACATTTCACAAGGTGATTTGAACAAGTTTATATAATAATCGATGGATGATGCAGGAGGAAATGAGAAACAACCCCTCCAGCCTGTTGATGAATCAGCATATTCCAGAGCCGTTCGGGCCTGTTCGAGTCGATGAGCTTCTCAAACCTCCTGTGGTCAATAGACGTACGTAATTAAGCAGCTTGAGTTTTCTTTTTTATATTACTATATATTGATCAAGATCTCGACTCTTTCGTTTTATAATTACATCTTAATTAATTAATCGCTAAGTGAAATCTAGCTAGCTAGCTAGCTAGCTTAATTTATGGATTGAAGATTATACTAATTAATAGTAAAGTAATTCTTTGTTTGATTTTTATTTTTGGGATATATAAAGGGCAGAAATCGGTTAGTTTTTCAGTGAATGAATGAACGAAAGTGATAAAAATAGTTCAGTGTTTGTACTGTCAGAAGCTTTACATATAAATGGTGCCTTAAAGCATTTATTGGATGTGCTGTAGGAACTCTATCTCTTTCTTTAGCTTTTACAGTATTTCAATTCACTACTCTCTTTATTAGAGTATTGTATATTATAAACAAATGTCATTCAATCTTGTACAACCAAAAAGGCAATTTTCTTTCTGCAAAATATAGACTGGCTTTCATTACTCTTCAACCATTAAAACAACCAACTAGGAAACCCTAATATATTTATCTACATTTTACATTTCTCTTAATGGATGTTTTTTTCTTTTTTGTTGAATTTCCTAGACATTTAAAGAAATTGACCTAAGTTTGGTTATATGTGAATGTTGTGCTTTTTTTCTTTCTTTCTTAAGATTTTTTTAGAATTAAAACCACACTAAATTAAAACTTGCTACAATCAAATGAGCTCACAACCCTTGCATAGCAGATATGCATGGTTTATCAACATGTTTTTTATACCAAATGTTGTAAAACATATTTTATCCACTATCTATTAATTTCTCCTTTCTGTGTGTAGTAGCTTGCTAGTGAGATATTGCATGTGTGTGAAATCAAAAAAGGGTATATCTATATCTATATCTATATATATATATCTCCCCCGGAAATTAAGATGGGTGAGAATTCCTTGATAGGTAGAGATATAATGATGAAGTTATGATAAGAGAGAGACAGAGGTCACGCCAAATAAAATTAAAAAAAAAAACAGTCAGAATAAATAAAGATTTTGAATGTCAAATCTACTTACTTTTGTCTTTATGTTTGTCTTCTACATCTATATATGTTTGCAGCTCCAGAAAAGCGCCAGAGAGTTCCTTCTGCTTACAACAGGTTCATCAAGTATGTATAATTTTCATTTGGTGTTATTTCTTCAATATCTCTCTTTAGTATTTTACTTAATATGTATTTAATTAATCTGATTAACAAAACTCACTTTATACCGTTAAAAATTAATTAATAATTACCTGACCCTTTGACATCTCTTCATCTCCCCATCATTCTCGATCTGAAACCACAGAGACCATTGTAGCTAGCTAGATTAGTCATATACATTGTTGCACAGAAAATGGTTTTTGCTTGATCACTACAACAAATTAATGAATTCTACACACTTTATTCTACGCAATTTTGAAAAGTGCGTAAAATATTATTGAATCGTTCATACTTATAAATGTATACAAAATGTATACATTAATAAGTGCGTACAAATTTAAAAGTGTGAAAAAAATGTTCATACTAATAAGTGTGTACAAATTTTAATATTATGCACTTATAAGTGTGAAGATCAATTTTTCACGGGCGATTTCTTCGCACTTGTGTAAAAATCTACCGCGAATAAATGATTTTTATAGTGCGTAGAAATCACCCGCGAAAAAATGATCTTTATATTTTAAAGTGCGTACAAATCTAATATTTTACACACTTATTAGTGTGTACAAATTTTCTTCGCACTTTTAAATGTGAAACTTGTAATTTTTTCCACACTTTTTAATGTAGACTATTTGTACACATTTTTAAGTATATGAACAACTTAGCAAATTTTTTCGCATTTTTAAAAAGTGGTACGTACAAACGATAAATTTTTTGTAGTGGATAATTAACAGCAAATGTATGCATATACAGCATGTTACCGTATATATAAAGTAAACTCCGTTGTGCATAATGTCTAGAGCACAATACCATGGAGTTCGCATGTGTATCCTTTAAGTGGGGTACCTAGGAAAGCTAGTAATTAGCTAGACGTACGTGATGCAGCCGAGTCAACAGAAAGCGAGTCATTAATGTAGCTGGCTTAGTTCGAAAATGAAAATGGAATTGAATATTGCAGGGAGGAGATCCAACGTATCAAAGCAGGAAACCCAGACATAAGTCATAGGGAAGCCTTCAGTGCAGCTGCAAAGAATGTAAGATATGCATGATCGATCGACACAAGCTTCCTATTTTAAATATTAAAGTGATGAAATTAATGAACTCCTTCAATCCGGCTCTTATAGAATTGAATTTAGTTAGATTATACTTTTAAACTTTGTACTTAAAATTGGATTTTTACAAAAATTGGTTATCAAACAGTCACATTTTTTTTTTAAGGATTTAAAAGATGTACAATAGTTATAGTACACTTTCAATTAAGCACTTTCCACGTTTGATAATATACAGTTCTACTCGAATTAGCAATTCGCTGGTTTACCTTACGATTGAAAAATGACTCGTTATCTTTTGGTAGAGTTTTCTAATTAGTACGTTCATTTTAATAGTTAGCTAGATAGGATAATTACTTATTTTAATTTTGTGAACTAATTTTATTTAATTTCGGTGTATTATTTCAGTGGGCACATTTTCCTCACATCCACTTTGGTCTTATGCCTGATCAGCCCCTTAAGAAAACCAATGTTTGCCAACAGGTAATAATTAAATCATGCATATATATTGTTAGTTTTTAATAAAATAACAATGTTCAAAACATTACAAAAAGCTTCGTTTGGTAAACAATCTTGTTTCTAGCTAGTGGATCATGTGATAATGTTCATATGTTTATTTTCTTTGTGTAGGTAACAAAAAAAAATAAAAATGGAAACACATTTCTCCCAAGATTATCAAACTTTTAGTTGTCACTAATTAACAACTATTTGTGTTCAATGGATACTATCTCTAGCTAATGGTATTTCTGGTTTGCCATCGACAATTTTGATTTGTGACTGTGTAGGAAGGAGGTGATCTTCGCATCAAAGAGACTTTATTGACCGCAGGCAACGTGGGTGTTTCACCGTACTAAGAAAAGCCGGTCGGGTTTTTATAAATAGCTAACTAGGGTGTTATTATGTTCATTCTCTGCGTTTGTATGCACTCTTTCCAGCTTGCTGTATTGAGTTAATGTTTGAAACTGACGGTATTATTATTAATTAGGGATGTTCTTGTTTACTGTTGTGTATGAATCGAAGTCTTTAAACAATTACTAAAGTTGGTTTTTGAGTGCAGTGTGAATTTATCCTTGGAATTTAAATACCTTTGATCGATGTTATGTTTCATCTCATAGCAGATCGAGTCATATAAGGGTGTTGAAAATAACCAAACCCAAATAATTCGATCCAACCCGAATGGGTTTGGGTGAAATGGGTTGGGTTATTCGGGTTAACCCAAATGACGACCCGTAAACCGAATAACCCAAAGCTTAATCGGTTTGAGTTACGGTAAAAATTCAATAATTTGGCCGGGTCAACCCAAATAACCCGAATAAGATGTTTGTTTCTTTTATATAAAATTATATATTCGATCCTAATCCAATATGGAAAAGGCTATATCCAATAAAAAATTATCATTATTTAGTTATTAGATAAACATATGTAATCCATATGGAAAAGGATATATCCGTGTATTTCTTCTAATTTTCTCAAATTAACATTTACTTGTGGTATAGTCTATTACTGATGAATACGTAACGTTGACCAATCAAACAATTATATTTAATCAAATTTAAATATATTTATGCCATATTTAATCAGTTAAATGTCTTAGTAAAAGTTATAAAAAAAACTATAAAAAAAGTTAATCTTTATGTTATGATATATATGGTGACAATTTACAACTTTGATATATTATGATTTTGTTATGCTGATATATTGCTATTCATGTCACAGTAAACAACTCCGATGAAAAAATATTATTTCAATATCTATATTATCTTATAATAATTATCACTTTCTCTCTCATAAAAATGTTAAATGTAAAATTACCATTTTACCCTTAATAAATTAATTTACACAATCAATCTCTTATCTTCTAGATTATCTCCATTACCCATTTACATAAATTACATTTATAGTTACACCCACCACCACCAACACCACAACGGCCGCCGTTACTACTGCCAGTCGTTGTCACCATCAAACCGCCGCAACACACGGGTACAATGCTAGTATATACTAATATATAACACATCAAATTTGTTTAAAGTATATATTCTTGAATATTAACGATAAAACAACTATCTTTTCATTCAAGAATTCAAAAAACTTAAAATTATATGTTTTCAACCGTTTTGGATATAAAAGTTTGTTAATTTAAATAAATATCAATATTATTTAAGTTTTTGAAATTGAATTTACATTGTTGCAATGTTGCATAACTAACAAATCTTTTTAAGTTGCACGTAAATTCATCAATCACGTTTATATGGGTCACCCAAAACCAGACCAAAAAAAACCCGAACCCGAACAATCCAAACCCATATAACCCAAAGCTTATTTGGTTTGGGTTACGGGTTGATTTATAATGTTTCAAAACCCGAATAACCCGACCCAAATAACCCAAAACCCAAATAACCCGACCCATCAACACCCCTAGAGTCATATATAGTATAGTTTTTGGTACATATATATCGGTTTGCTTAATTTGTTAATCATACTCCACATTTAAATTTAAATATTGAACTGATCAATGTTGTATTAGCTTAAATTAATCAAAATTATTGTATCGGCTTATGATATGCGCAAAGTCAATTTTGTTTTCGCTATAGAAGTCTATATAGTACCACTGGTACTATAGAGTATAGATACAAGGAAATTGCTAGTAACATTTTTTTCTTTTAGGATTGGCATGAATTAATGGCCTCAATTGCATACAACACAACACGTAGAAGCCCAAAATGCATGTATGGGCTACTTATTTCAGTAGCCTTTTAAATAATACGGACTTACCGAGTAAAGGTTAATTAATACTATGACAAAAAATAACTCAAATAACCATTAGGGAAAATGATCCGTACTACAAACTTATCTAAGCTTAGAGGTACTGTCACATTAAGAAAAGTTACATATTAAACCTTTGAATTTGATAAACATACATAACTCTCCTGAATTTTACATAAACCCCCTTGAATTTTACATAATCTCTCTTGTTTTACCTAAGTAAGTACTGCATGTTTTACCAAACTTTTCCCCATAACATTAAGATCATAAAATCTTGAAACAAGTTGTGTGTCAAAACAGATCCAACACTATCTAATATTCGGTTGTCAATTTCTTATAAATATGTTACTCGTATAATTATGAATTTATGATATTAGTGTCGGGTTATAATCATTTGAAAACTAGAAAACTAGTCAAAATACATTGTGATCTGAATTTAACAATGTGTTTTTAATGTGTTTTAAGAAATGACATTGTGTTAAGTTCATATCACAATGTATTTAAACAACTTTCTAATTTTCACGTGCTATCAAAAACACACTGTGATTTAGAACTTAAAACAATGTGTTCTTAGGTTACACAATTTATAAAACACAATTAAAACACATTGTGTCAAATTGCCAATTTTCAAATTTTTCATAAAAGTTTTAGTTTAAAATGAACATTCTACTAGTGTCTTGCTATCTAATATGCTTAGAATGTTATAATTATGATACTAACGTCTTGCTAGAGTGGTTTTTAAAAGTCCCAACGTTTGCAGGATTATTGTAATCTACTAACTAATGTAAACTACTTAAAACAAGAGCAAGAAGGAAAGAAAGTTTAGTTATATGTATTATAAACTAAACAGTGAATACATGGTCGGTTGGTTTTACAATAAGAACAAAGAAAAGATTGTTAAGTTTTTCGACGCACCAAAAACTTAACAATGATATACAAAGAAAAACTCTAAGTATAAAAGATGCAAAGACCAACAGAATGGAGGCTAGGTCAAGTGATTCTTTATATAGGCAGAGTTGAGAATCACATGACAACCCGATAGATGTTGACACGTGAAGGTTGTCAACCATCTATTGGAGGATGGTTCAGATCTGCAGAGTTCTTCTTTCTTCATCTTGTTTGTTTCCTAAAACTGCATGAAAGAGATAACTCTTTGGTACTAGACTGGTACAAGGTCACATGACTTCATCTTGATTTTGCATCACGTGTCTTTGGGACCATCCTCCTTATCTTCATTTTCCCGTCCATATTTGACTTACAAAATATGACGATGAGTCATTTAACTTATCCTTTAACTCGAAAATAATATAGGTCGCTGAGAGCTCACTGGTGAAGTATCTCGCTGAGTCTCTCAGCAAATCCATGACTCAACAGTTTTAATTAATAAAACTTGTTATTAAAAATAAATGTTACGAGTATCAATTTGCCATAAAATAACGGTGTTTATCATGGTTTGGCTACCAAATGGCGGGTATTAACATTTGAAGATGGATGTAAATAAAGGTCTAAAAATATTTTATACCATATATATCTTTTATTGTTTTCATATTATGTTAAGCTTAACCAGGCCGGAGATATTGCCAAACAATCTATATAGGAGCAGGCTCATATTTATGTATCAGGATACGTAGAAATGAGCCCAAATTAATAAGACTGGTAGAAGCAGAACAGATTCTGCAAAGGTAGAGCTCTAGGAGTCTAGGGGCATTCAATCTGGCTTTCGAGTGGCTATATATACTTTTACAGTTTTACGTATATTGGCATGACAAGCTATAAATAAATAAATATATATTGATTCATATCACTCCAATTTAGCACCATGTAGTACCAAAATAAAGCAAGTTGACTCACATCAGCAGACGAGCCGATGGCTTTACTGTTAAATTTAATTGCTTGTCGACCAAAATTATTTCACGACCACGCATAAATATATACGCTAGTATAAGTTTTACAAAATACTCATTATAAATTTAAGTTTAGCATCTTTAATCGTTATATACAAATTATACTATATCAGCTCAAGTGCTTTGTTTTGTTATGAGATTAAATTTTACGTGTCTTTCTTTTTGGAAAATGCTAAACAAAACTCTTAGGGCTTCATTTAACGTGTATAAAAGAGTTGTATGTTTCTACATCAAAAGCTCACCCTGAATTTTATGGTAAATGTACAATTATTTAATGCACCTTAACGAAACCCCTTAGGCTCGTTTAGGCTTCGTTTAGCACTTCTAAATTTCAACATATATAATATAGTAGTTGAATAACTAATTATTTAGTCAACTAATAATTAGATTGCTATATCGTTTATTGGAATTAAAACTTACATACTTTGATATATTTTTCGTAAAGTACGTACTTTTATATATCGTACACACATCAAATGCCTATCAAAGTAAAATTACCATAAGCCGATACTTGTCATGTCTTTAAAAAGCAATCAACTAAACCATTACATGCATATAGCTAGTTGAGTTATCTAGTTTTCAACCTTTAAATGGGATTCAAATCATGTTATGTGTAAATTCGGCTTCCATTAATCCTACTTATTACAAATAGCTAAGCTAAGATTTTTCTTTATTGGATCTTCTAATTAGTTAGAGTGCAACAAAACCCGGTTAAAAATATTGTTTGTCATCATCTTTGGATAGTTGGGAGCGATTAATGCTATTCAAAAATCGTAATTCCAAGAAAAAATAAATCGATACAATAGATATATTCCGTATCGTTTTGCTTTTACTTGATTTCCATTTGACTAAGATTTATAGCGCGACCGTAAATACAGTCGTATATTTTACTAAAATCTGGTATTAAATAAGTTTTTTAACTTATTACCAAATATATATAGTAATAAAATATACTAAAGTAAATTACGGAGTAACTTTTTATCCAAAAAGAACTATTTAAAACAATGCGAAAACCCAAAATACAACAATATTAATCAAACGTCATTTATATTTTCGAAAAAATTAAACAATTTCTATAAATCCACCGTACAAATTAGTGTCACCACTCCCCTGCAAAATTGCATCCCACTATACATACAAATGTCCCTTCAATAGTACAATTCTTTGCCGCCACCGGTAAATCTTTTCGGCAACAATGGTGGGATAGCTCCATACTTCATCTGCTCATCTCAATACAAAATCCACAAAAATTTCAAACCAGAATTCTTCAAGAAAAATGGTGGGTTTTTCTCCAAATTCAAAATCGATCAATCTTGGATTTTCAAGTTTGAATCTTGATCAAGAACTACTAACCTTTTTTGATCCTTTTTTTTGCAGGTGACGTCATCTCCTTCAACAAATTTACCAACATGGCTTGAATCTTTACTGACTGAAAAATTCTTTGAAGCTTGCATTGTTCATGAAGATGCAAAAAAGAATGAGAAAAATATTTTTTGTATTGATTGTTGTGGCACTATTTGCCCTCATTGTATCTATCTTCATAATTCTCATCGTTTGTTACAGGTTCAATTTAATTCACATTTTAATTTATTGATTTGTAAATTTAACAATTTTATATGTATAAAAAATAGTTGTTTGATCTTTTGTGGCAGATAAGGAAGTATGTGTATCATAATGTTATAAGAGTTGAAGATGCTGAAAAGCTAATGGATTGTGCTTATGTTCAAGTGAGTTTTAAATTCATGGAATTTTTTATGTATATGATGATAATTATATATGGAAGTTTCTTAATGATATTTTTTAATTAATGTTTTTGAAATATTGTAGGCTTATGTAGCAAATAAAGCAAAATGTGTATTCTTGAATCCAAGGCCACAAACAAAACCATGTAGAAACTCAAGTAGCATTTGCATAAGTTGTGATAGAAGCTTGCAATATCCATATGTTTTCTGCTCTATTTCTTGCAAGGTATATTACTTGTCTCCAATTCTATTTGTGTGCATATATCTATTTTTGTCAAGTATAATATTTTTCTTCAAGATTTTAATTTATTGTTACAAGTTCCTTTTAATGGTATTCCTTTGCATAATATAATCCTCAAATATATATTTGCATTGATTTTTTAAGATTTGATGGGGTGTTGCTTGGTAAATTGTGTTTTCTTGATTGGGTTTCCTCGGAGGTGGCACATTTTCCAGAGGTCAAACTTTTTAGAGCAATGTGCATTTTTCACTCAAAATTTTCTTTATATTATTATACAAATTTATTTTCCTTTTTTTTGGAAAACCCATTTATATAACTTGTTTATAAAGTTGATAAATTTTAAAGAAATCGTAATGTAAAAATTGCACATTACTATAAAATTTTCCTTGTGAACTTTTACAAATAATAAATCTTTTTTTCCACAAAATATTTATACTTTACCAATCCTAATATAGATAGTCTCATTTTTTTTCAATTCAAAGTTGTAATTTTCCACACAAATTCATTATTTTAACAAAAACCATTTCATATATAATCATTTTCTCAAGTGGGTATGCATTATTTTCTTCAACAGATTAACCAAATTCTAAGAGATAAAGAAATGATGTCAAAATATCTTCACGAATGCAAGGTTCTCACATTGCCTGAACCGGGTTCAGAAGACGGTTTTATGACCCCTGAATCCGTTCATGAACCAGTCCTTTTATTCGGTTCAACAGAAATTGTTAGAAAGAAAAGGTCTTCAAAGTATGAAGTACCCACGGCGGAGCTTATGACGGAAACCACCGTGAACCGCCGCAAGAGTATGCCTTGCCGGTCGCCAATTAATTAATGAATATTCCGTACGGTTTCTAGTACAGATGAGCAGGGTGTCACAAATGGATGGTGGGGGTTCAATTAATATTATTTATATAAATAGGTCCTTTTAGAAGTATTGATTTCTATTTGAGTGCCTCCCAGTTTTGGTTTATGTTCCATGCACCCTGCTCATAATTTGTTTAGTTATTCTAGCGATGATATTGATATTGGTTTAAAACATTTGGCTTGTTCATTGAAAGTTTTATAGTATCTACAAATTGATACATATTGTTTTCATGAATCTTATTTTAATTATGTTGATATTATGTTAATATTTGTTGTATATAAAAGAAAGTTGGTCATAAGAATAGGTGCTATCTGGTTGAAATATACCATTTGTTTTTCAATAACTATTATTTATATTGATTTACGACATGTTTTTCAATAACTATTATTCCATTTATCCCATTAAAAGTGTTTTATTTGAGTTTTCAGAATCTTTGTTTTTTAACCTTGACTTTAAATATTTTTGTATGTGTTATATAATAATTGATAAAACTTATATGTATTATTTGAGTTTTACAAGATTTATACAATAAACGCAAAAAGGAAGCATGGAAAAATATGTAATTGCAGAAAAATAAAGGGTTGATTCAGTTTGTTACAAAAGACCCCACAACGTGTTTCTCTTGTAGCCACTAAAAAACACACACACATGTAAAGTGAAAATTTTAAAGTGGTAAAATAAAAAAAAAACGGATCAACATCGGCCCATTTATCAGCTCCGGCCTCCCGAATAACCCAAGGATCAAATGGTTATGAAGTTTGAATAGGCCATCCAAATTAAAATACGAGTAAAATAACATATATCATATCTTTAAGGATTCATAGAACATGTAAAACAGGATCTATAAACACAAAGTCGGAAACAAAACAAGCCATGAAATATTGAAACTGGAGGGTTAAGAGTGGTCCTTATGCCCTCTTTACGGTGAAGTTACTAAATAAATGGGTCTTTAATCTTTATAGTTTATAAGTAGACTTTTCTCTTTTGTGTTCTTATTTTAGTTTTCAGTATCAAAGTTACTAAATGGGTCTTTATAGTATATTTTAATTTGAATACCTTGCCCTTTTCTAATCGGGCCGTTTCTTTCAAACTTGAATTAAAAGTCAAACAATATACTAGACATTCATAGGTTCGCTAAAGTCAAACAATATACTAGAACTAAAAGAGCTTTTAGTTCAAAAACAATCACAAATAGAAGGTCCAGACACAAAAACAAACTTTTAGTTCAAAAACAATTACAAAACGGAGAATCAGACACAATAAGAAAGACAAACGAAGGTTCTTACAATCCTTCCTACCTTCTCAAAGGACTTACTAAAATCCTTTCATACTCTTTGTTTATCACAAGAGTTATAGATGTGGGTCTACAGCCCAATGGCATTGGAATCTTTTGATGAAGGCTTTGGATCTTGTGAGACCAAGGTTCGAATTCTAAAATAGCAGGGTTTACCTCAATTTAAATGTTGTGTCTTTGGGCGTTTTAATTGGGGTCCCCCCCCCCCCACACGTGGTCATGGTGCAGCGGTTCTGAGGTGTCCTAGCGCGGGTACACTGAAGACAATGTATGTCTAGACCCTTAGAAAATCGTCTTTCAAAAAAAAAAGTACTTATAGATGAAGTTTTTTTCTTTTTCCTGAATTGGTAGGCTACATCCTCTTTCCTCCTGGTCGGTTAGAGTGAAATTTTTCCTTGCGAGCGTCATCGAAGTCTTGGTCTTGCAGACATTTCATCCATAAAATTTTTAAAGATGCCATGATTCCATCAAAGGTTAGATGTTCACTAAAAATTGCATAGTTCTTCTCATTCCATAGTTTTTGTAACGATTCCAATTTAAGTTTTCTAGAGTTAGAGTCGTTTGGTTAGCATCATTAGTTCCATTTAGAGAACTTATACCAATGATGAAAATGTTTTCATGAACTCATCACCCGTATTTTCAATTACAATTATTTATTTCATGACAACATCTGTCTTATCAGCCACCCACTGATTTCAGGCTGCTTCCGCCATCAAGACAATGAAGATTTCCATGGAATTTTTGACGGATTGTTTCTCGATCAGAAAATCCATGGCTAAAGGTTCAAGAGAAACGATCTATCAAAATTTCCATGGAAAGTTTCTTTGTTATTGGTAGCGGAAGCAGCTCGAAACAGATGGGTAGCTGGTAAGATGAATGTTCTCAAGAAAAGGACAGCTGTAATTTAAAACACGCGTTCAGTTCATACCGAAAAACATAATTCAAGTTAAGAGTATATACTTTCGACACATAGCATAACATCTTCATCAAATTTAACCTGCGATGGGACTAACAATGAAATGAACAGATAATAATGCAAAAGTTTGCTTAATAGTTATCACATCCTTTTCATTGGTAAGTATACATAATTTGAATCTTTTTTAGGCATATATCTTTGTATTTTTCATCCTCTTCTGGCTTGAAAGTTTTTTTACACGATCATTATTCACTTTCGGGGGATCAACACCGGATTATTTCCATTTTTTATACCCCATCTTGTAGGGAAGTCATTTGGGTGTACCTGAAAACTCTTAGGTCCCAGCCCCCTTTTGTATAATGAGCGTCATTCTATCACGGATAAATCGTGTGTTAGTGCCTCACTGCCTTGACTACAACATCGATGTGATGTACACTTTTCATCCCCAATTGTAGAAGATTTACAAATGGCCAATTAAATGAGGGTAGCCTCTATAAAATCTATTTAATATCGCATGATGAAGTTTATCTAGAGTACATTCTATGTAGGTTCTGTTAACCTTTACGCGGCCCCCATCGATTTACTTTTCTGCCTCATTTCTTTGTATAACTTGTTGCAATCCGGTTTTGATAGTCCCCTATGCTCCCTTTAAATTAAATATTTTTAACATGTTAAGACCAACTTTTCTTCTCTATTTTGATTTTGATGATGTCAAAATAGAAAGTAAATATGATTTAAATATAGTTAAAACACTTCCGGAAATGTGTTCCACATATTAGGTGGCCTTTTTCATCACCCAAAAGGATCTTGTTTTTGTTTAGATATATGCCATGACTTATTGAATTACTATTTCCAAATTCTTTGATTGACAATAAGTTATGTCATATATCAACAAGAACAAGATCCTTCAAAAAAAGATGTTATACAAAGAAAAGAGACAAACATACAATGAAAGTGAATCGGTGGTAGTAGTAAAGGTTAACATAATCTACATAATGTGTTCTCTAGCTAAATTTCGTGAGATCTTTAGTATGCTACCAAATAGTAAAAGAAACATTATACATGCTACCTATTCTCGTTGTTGTTGTGTGTGTGTGCAGTTTTTATTAACAATTAGATTGGTTCAACGGGGCAAAAGGGAGCTTATATGTATTTGTCATTTGCGCATAATGTTCCAAATGGTTAAGAGTATTAATTTTTTTTATTTAATCTTTTTCTAATTTCTAACAATGTATATAGTTCTTCTATTTTAATCATATTTAAGAAAATAATATCTGGTAGGTCGGCCTTAAGCATCTAGACTCCCTAAAGCACACATCCAATGAGTATCTAGTTTCAAATATAAGCCATTTCGATTAATCGATTACCATGGCCTCGTAAAAGCATGAAATACCAAAGGTAAGCATTAAAGTAGTAACGAACATGACCAATAAAAACATTATGTTTAATAAGTGATCAAGAGTAGAGTAAGCATACCATAAAGAATAACACTAATTGAACCTACCATTGTGTTTAAGTACATTCTCAATAAGTAATTTTCATTACCGTTTAATTTTCTATTATCGAGGAAAGGTTAAGAAAACCTCTCACATCATCGTTCACTATGGGCAGATGGAAGAAGAAAAAGTTTATTATGATGGTTCATGCCTCTTTATAATTATGGAAAAATACTTTTCAATTCATATGGGTAGAAAGGATCGGAAATGAAATTTGAAAAAGTGAATGTTGTAGAAGGAAGTGATAAAAGATTGTCTTATATATTCAACAAAAATAAAGGGTATGTAGCCAGAAATGCTCCCCATCACAACTTTGCCTAAAAGTGAAATAGTGAATACTAATATGGGTGATATATAGGTGAATTGCAAATATAAATACTCCTTATTCTCACCTTCACACTGTAAAACTTTAATAACCCAACTACTAACTTCTAATCATACAATGCAAACATTTAAAGCATTAGCTCCACATACACAAGATGAATCTTTACACCATTATTGATACCACCATTCTTGAATTTTATTTTTTTTTAATACTGACGTCTATATCACCAGCTTTGAAAGAAAAAGGTATAGAAAAAATTAAGACAAAGTGTTCAAACCGTCGACCCTTAACCTTTCACAAAGCCACTACTTGGACAAAGCTACAAATTGTGAAGCCACATAAGCAAAAACCGAAGTTGGCATTGTCGGGCGTGGGTGATTCATCGAATACTAGTGTTGGCAACGAGGTCATCTCTGGAAATTTATGGGTATAGGCCGAACACAAAAAAATGCCCATAATCTAGGGCCAACAAACTATATTATATAATAATACATGTTATATCGATAATTATAACAAAAGTTATTGGTAAAAAAAAATTTTAAAATGTAAATTCATAGTATTCAAATAACATATTTTATGTGGGTTAAATGATAGCGATTAGTACTTTATAATATAAATAACTTTGCACGAATTGTCATGGTGTGTATCGAACTTGAATCATATGCATTGTATGTAATTAATTTTTAAATCATGTGTATTGTATATATTCGACTAATCAAAAACTTACAATTGACAGCTTATGTGATTGTCACATATACCCGAATATATACAATGCACAGAATTTGAAAGTTTGTTACATACAATGCATAAGATTCAAGTCTTATACATACGATGACAATTCATGTAAATTTATTTACATTTTATAATATTATTATATATACTAAACAGCCTGAATCGGTATGCGTGCGCCACATATTTTCAACACTTTTAGTCCATGTCGTTAAATTTGTTGCAGCAATGGTCCTCATCAGCTAACGGTTGTTAATTTTTTCCTGCAATTATAGTCCCTGTCGTTAAATTTGTTACAACAATGGTCCCTATCAGCTAACTCTAACCTTTTAACTTTAGGTTTCTTAATATTTGCCACGTAACTTTAACCTTTTAACTTTTGTCACATAACTTTAATTTCTTTTACTTTTAGCACAAAAGTTTGCTTTTATTTAGTTTTTAAACATATGTTTTTTTAACTTTTGCCACGAAAGTTTCATTTTTTTACTTTTCATGACGGAAACTTTTAATTTTATTTCACTTAAATTTAATTTCTTTTATTTTTGACACGAAAGCTTTGTTTTATTTAGTTTTTAAACTTTTATTTTTCTAATTTCTTCGACGAAAAATCATTCTTTTTACTTTTTATCACAGAAACTTTTAAACTTTTACTTTTTGTCACATAACTTTTATTTCTTTTATTTCTTGCACGAAAATTGTGTGTTATTTACTTTTTAACCTTTGTCACGAAAGTTTCATTCTCTTTACTTTTTATCACATAAATTTACGAAGTTTTCGTCATTTTACTTTTTGCCACATCACTTTTATTTTTTCTACTTTTCACACAAAGTTTTGTTCTATTTACTTTTTATACTTTTATTTTTTTAACTTCAGCCACCAACGTTTCATTTTTCTTTACTTTTTATCAAATAACTTTTTTACTTTTTAACTTTTGTCACGAAAATTTCATTTTATATAATTTTTCACATGTTTACATGTCACGTAATGTCTCCCGGGACAACGCCCGAAGACAAAAAACTAGTTAATTCCTAAATTATATGGTTTTATTTCTAAATGATTGCTATAATGCGTCTAGTTTCATAGCTAGAGGAGTAGGAGCCACTAATTTCTTGTAAATCCTATTAATTTCTAATGAAAGTGATGATTTTAATAAAAATAAAAAAAAATAAATATAAATAAATAAATAATAATTTTAATAATAATAATAATAAATAATTAAAAAAATCAAACCCACTAGAAAATCGGTCTCGGCCCATCCATTTTATCTTTGAATCGGCCTTTGGCAACGCCGTCTCTACTATTTCTAAAATAAAAATTTGACAAACATACCAAAAACAACATGAATTAAAAAATCTTACAATCCGTATATATTTTTTTTGTATCTTAATACATACCCTTGTCATATGCTTGAGTGGTTGACCTCCAATGACCAACCAAAATGAGTAAAAACAAGATAAAATAACTTTATTAGCATACAAAGTGTTGTATCTTAAACGATAATTTCGACCACTGGAGATAAAGGTGCCAAAACTGCAATGTGTAATGTGTTAAACCTCCTACTAATACATTACAAGAGACGTAACAAAAAAGAAAAAGTCTTCGGTCTTCTAACGTTTTAAGTTTGGTACAATCAGTACGCATAGCTCTAGTTGTCTGGTGGAGAATCTGTAGCACACTTTTTAATTATGTTTGATCAAAACCATTTTGAAATGACAAGTTTTTCAAATGATCCTTTTACTAGAGAACAATGCCGGATCCGAGCAAATGCAATGTGTGCAACCGAACATGGACCAAGTTTTATTAAGGGCTCAAATCTAAATTTTTAGTATATATATATAGATGAAAGATAGGAGTGAAAATGTTAATGCTACATATTCTAGGCTACTTTTTAGTTTATTTTATAATTTAATTAAATCGTTACTTTATATATTTAATATTACTACTATTATGAGGAGTAAAACTGATAATCCAATGCTAGAGATAATATTCCATGATGTGCAATATCATTTTATTTTATTTTGTTTATTATTATTACTATTAGTCTTTATATTTACCACTTTTAATTAATAATTACTAAATTCTTTTGTTCCGTAAAACTGGAGTGTCACTAAAAGTAACTTTTTACATTATACTTCGTATATAATGTACGGGATTAAAGGCTCAATTACTTACGACACCGTGCCTCTAAAAACCATGAGACGGCCCTGCCAGAGAAATCAATCCCATGTGTGACACAAACCATATAGACGGGGCTTATATACAATGGAAGCCATATCACATGTTTGCGCAATTACTTGCAAGATTGACTAATTAGTTGCTCATTCGGTTGTCCTCTAAGATATATTTGGTATTTAGAACTTCCGACTTGGGACCCGTATGAATCAAGTAACAAATGTCATCTGCATCCAAAGATACACATTATAGATTAATTTGTGTTAGTTGCTGAAGGTAGTACAATCGGAATACCAACTTCCGCCATGGACTGAAATTCCATATACCTTATATTCAGAGGAAGTTTGAAACCAACATACTCCTCTTGGGCATGAACTGTGAATCCATACAACTTAAGGTAGAAATAAGGGTAAGAGTGTAAGACCGTATACATCTCGCCTTCTCATAAGACGGGATTGGATATGGTTGTGACTGTTGAGTGGGCAAAGAGAATGGAATAGGTATACGGATCTAATACAATAAGAATTGAAGAGTTCTCTTTGTGAATTAGGTATCTAAAAGAGTATGTTTATAGGTTCAATATCTATGAATTAGGCACATACAAAAGTATGTTTATAGGGATTTAAGATAATATCAGTTGAAGAATTTTCTTTTTTAATTTGAGTGGATTCCCTGAGAGATTGAACTACATCCCCATATCCGTCCCTATCCCAAGTCAACTCGGGAATTCCCCGGTCAAACCGGGTTCGAGTATTGAACTCCCCATCGGGTGCGGGTATTTTTTTTCCATCTCTACTCGATATTCTTGAAAAAACCCTAATAACCCACCCATACATAAGTAAAAAGTAAGATCTGAACTCTAGTGAGTTTTTCTAAAGTCTAACACCTTCTCATTCACTCATTGGATTACCAACCCATTGGCACTTTTGATAGTTTTTCTTTTTCTTTTTATCATTTAGTAGTATAGTTAGATCATTATAAGTTTTATTGATAGGAAAGTCTTTCGAAAGTTTATAATTTGTTACATTAGTTGATACCTATATATATTTTACCCATAACATCAATAAAAAAATACATTTTTTTTTCCAAAACACTTGAACTACATGGATTGAGTGGATCTGTAGCCCGCGTAATCTCTTATATATATGTGTTTTTATATGTGGTTCCATCCCTGAAGATAGCATTTGACATTAAATGGGTCGATTGTTTGGTTAAAAATTGAGATTGACTCATTAGAAAATTTAGTGAAATTTTATACTAAGGTTGTATTGATTGGAAGAGGCCAAACATAGATTAAAACTGAAATATACGAGTATGTATCTATCCAACAACATGTGAACTCTACGCGATACGAATAAGTTTAAGCGTAAACCAAGTAGAAAATCATGAGTAACTTTTGAAAGGACTCTAGATACAATATTTAAAACATCATGAACTAAAACTATCTATCAACACATAATCAAAGGACAACCTTGTAACTTTCATATACGAAAATCACAAGTGTAGGGGACTAGCCTAGGGGTAAGGGGGTCCAGGATGTGTCCAGGGGTAACTTTACCACTTTTTTATGTTGCACGCATCCATGCCACAAAACAGAACAAGCAACAACACAAACACAGTTTCAAAATCACACATTGAATAAAAACTACCAAAACACAAAACACAAAAATACAACAAGTTGTTACTTTTTATTTATTTATATTTACTGATATGGGCTTTCAATTCTACATGCATTTATCAACTTTTTAGTAATTCTTGTTTCCAAAAATTTGTGATTTTTTTCTTTCTAAATTTTCAATGGGTGTTTCTTGTTCTTGAAATACTTAGATGAAGGGGATGCCCTTAGCCTTTGAAATTGAAAGGAAGAGGGTGGTTGTACCTTGTGCAAAGAAAGTTGTGCATTTTAAAGATTTTGTAATAAACAAGCAAAAACTCAAGTACATTGAACAAGAACCAAAATCTGTGCTGGATATTGTTAATAGTAGTCCAAGCCCTCCAACTTCCACTTCCACTTCCACCGTCAACGGTGGTGGTGGTTTGACGGCGGTTTCCGGTGACCAATTTACAAAATGGTCAATGCCGGAAAATCAAGAAACTTGTAGCTCAAATGTGGGTTTTTTCGACCCACATCAGCGGTTGCCGGAAAAGTGTCTAGATATCACCGTCGGTGAAGAAAAATGCGGTGAAATGGAGGATTGGGAGAGTGTGTTGTCGGAATCCGGTCAAGGTCAGTCTATTCTTCGGTGGGCTATGGGTGACGTTGACGACCCTTCTATGGGTTTACACAAAATGCTTCACGGTGGCGGTACGGTGGATTCCGGCGAACTTTCAGGTGAGTTTGGTATTGTAGATCAAGGCTGTTTTGGGTTTGATTCCAATAACCCCGTTGGTCAATTTGGTAATTTCTTTCAAATTCCTCATAAATTTACTCATGAAAAAATTGGGTTATCTCAGTCGCCGGCGCCGGAGACGGCACCGGCGGCGGATATGGTCACCGACCACTGTCACAGAACTTCAGACCTAGAAAACCCTTTTGCCCAAAACCATCAAATTGATGTAAAACCATATAAAGATCCAACCTTTTTTGGACACGTTGAACATCAAACCCTAGTTCCATCACAACCCAATAGGTACAATTCAGGAAGCATAGAGTACAACATGAGCCAAATGCCTAAAACTCCTTTTCTTGGTACACCTCAAAACACTATTCAAATGCCATTATCAATCAAGAAAATGTCAGGCATTGATGAAATAGGTCATCAAGGGATCATTGATCAGCTATATAAAGCTGCAGAAATGATACAATGTGGGAACAATCCAATACTCGCCCAATCGATATTGGCGCGGCTCAATCATCAGCTTTCTCCGATAGGTAAGCCTCCTTTCGAACGGGCTGCTTTTTATTTTAAGGAAGCTCTTATGTTACTAATACATTCACTTGTTAACAATATGAATCCTGTTAGTTCACCTTTTAGTTTGATATTCAAGATTGGTGCTTATAAGTCATTCTCTGAGGTTTCGCCATTAGTTCAGTTCACCAATTTCACTTGTAATCAAGCAATACTCGAATCTTTAGATGGGTTTGAACACGTTCATATTATTGACTTTGATATCGGGTATGGTGATCAATGGGCTTCGTTTATGCAAGAACTTGCATTACGAAGCAATAACAATAACATCCCCTCACTAAAAATCACAGCTTTTGCCTCACACTCGAATGACCATCTTGAGCTTAGCCTAACTAGGGACAATTTGGTTCATTTTGCTAATGATTTGAAGATTGGATTTGACTTTGAGATAGTCAACATTGATGTTGTTGCTTCGGTTTCTTGGTCTTTACCTGTTCGTGCATCCAATAAGGAAGCCATTGCTGTGAATCTACCTGTTAATGTGTTTTCAAATTACCAAGTCCTGTTCTCGTTGGTACTGCGTTTTGTCAAGAATCTTTCTCCCAAAATTGTGGTTTCAGTCGACAGAGGATGTGATAGGACGGATTTACCCTTTCCTAACCATCTCATTCACGCCCTTCAATCTTTCACAAACCTACTTGAGTCTCTTGATGCGGTGAATATGAACCTAGAAACGTCACAAAAGATAGAGCGGTTCTTGATTCAACCAAGTGTCGAAAAGATCACAACAGGTAGGTTTTCTTTCCCAGAAAAGACTCAACATTGGAGATCACAGTTATTATCAAGTGGGTTTTCCCCTTTGATCTTTAGTAACTTCACGGAAAGTCAAGCCGTATGTGTGATCAAGAGGATTCCCGTTCAAGGATTTCACATCGAGAGGAGGCAATCATCACTCGTACTTTGCTGGCAGAATCGGGAGCTTGTTTCAGCTTCAGCTTGGAGATGTTAAAACCGAATAGTACTATCTGAAGAGAGACTCCTGAAGATGGATTGTGAATTTGTGTTGTAACACTTAGTTTATGAGTCCTTTTATTTTGTATCATTTAACTTGTATTGTAATGTTTAATTTTGCTTTTAAGAAAACAAACAGAACCAGACATTTTAGGGATGGATGGATTGTTCTTAGTTTAAATATGATGTCTTATTGGTTGCTTTTGGCAGCAAGATTCATCAAATGTCTACTCTTGTTGAACCCCTCTCTTTTTCTTGATTTTCTGTTGACTCCAATTTTATTCTAATGTATGTATCAATTAAGTGGTTTGCAGATTAAGTCTCTCAAACACAGTGTTTATGTGCAAGTGTTATTCTTGCAACTTTTGGTCCGTAAATTGTGGCTAAGAGTTTGTATTAAGTGGATGATTTGAATGAATGGTGCTCCAAGAACTCTTTTCGCATTCAAGCCTGTGTTTGATGGATGGGGCTCTCAAGCTCGATGATAATGTGCCTCTGTCCGTGTTGAGTCATTAAAACGTTTTGATTAGAGTTATTCTTAAGAAAGTGAGTGGTAGTAAACAATATCATTCTGGTATATGGTCGTGAGTGCATTCTTTCAAATCTCATTGTTCGTTTTGACAAGTACTCGCATGATTTTCCCATTTTAACTTGTCATTCATCTAAGAAGAGTGAAGATAGACATGCAATATTCAAATCATATCTTGCAAACTTAATAAAAAAAAAAAAGCACTATCAAAATAGATCACTATATGGCTATATGCCAAGGAGCAATGAAGTTAGGTCTAATGGGTCGAATAGTTTATAATTCAAGTGTGTGTTTGTTAAGAGCCTATTACCTTTGTACTAAATTGATACATAAACATGTAGTACTTTAAATATAAAGTTTTATAAATATTGTGGATAATCACGATTACCTTTCACCTCTATATATGTTTTGTTAGGAGGCTAATTAACTTTAGACTAAATTTGATACAAAGTTTTATATAAAGTTTTAGGAAAATGATTATTATGCCTAAATTGGTATACCTAAAGATAGATTTAAAATGGAGATTAAGCCATGTGACAATATCAAAGGTAAAAATAATAAAAAGGAAATAGTAAAAGACAAGTTTTATGTAATGTATGGAGTAAGCCTATTTTTAGGCCTATGAATTAGATATATATTTCATGGAATCATGTGAATGAGTATTGTAAAATAAGTATTAAAGTAAAACAAAAAAGATTATATCCTGACCTTTAGATCATGGTTAAATTGGTACACGAAGATTTACGAAACAATTGATGCACGGTAATTTTTATGATACACAATAATTTTCAATGAAGAGAAACCTATTATTTTACTTTAATAGTTATTTTATTTTACTTAAAACCTATATATTATTATCCAAAGTTTTATATGCGTTGTGGTGATCGTTGGTGTCTTCATATAACTTGGCCACTGCCAAGCAGCCATGTGAAACAAAGTAGTGAAGTGTCGTCTCAATCGTACGTACCCACCAAGGATCCAACCAAATGTACGTTAGGAAATGATGTGGCTTGTCTTTACAAAAGTGAGTCGACAATATATGGCATAGACACACACACAGCACACATGCAGCTGATTAACCGCAAAATAGTTACTGATGGTGAGTTCTCATGGATCAGTGACGTGGCCCACTTTTTTGCTGAACCTGTGGGGGGTGGGTGCCAAAATTCAGAGAATCCTGGTCCCTTGTAGTATTCATTCGATCAAAGCCTCTCACTATTCCAACTTGGTCTATATATATTCTTCTTCTAGTCCTTGTAGTTTTTGACTTTGTAAAGTGGTGCTAATACTATATCAAATTAAAACTGTTTTGGATGTATAATTGTAACAAGTCTACATAGAAAAGGAAAAACAAAGCTGCCCACCACTACAAGATTTTTGGTTTTTCGCAACAAAATATTTCGACGTGAAATCTACCGATTTTCATCCGATGGGAAAATAAAAATAAAAAAGGTTTAGAAAAATATATTGCAACTGAAAAATTCGTCGCAAGAAATCGTTTTTAAAAAAAATAAAAAATATAATATTTCGTCGCGAAGCTTATTGTTTGACTACGAAAGTCAAAAAGTAGATTATTTTGTTGTTTAGTGGGTTTTTTACGTCGAAATTGGTTTCGTCGCAAAATACCAGATTTTATGTAGCGCAACACAGTCTTCTACAGGTTTTGGGTCTCAATATCTCGGACTCTTGGTGGTGTATGTGAGAAATTAAGATGTAGACAGACTTTACCTCTATCTTAGTGAGACTGCTTTCAAATTTTACCTAAATAGTATTAAAAAAAAAGGATATCCAGCTTTCGTATGAGATCATAATTGAACCTTTTAACTGTAAGTCTACCTCATAGCCAAATACGGAGTAAAATTGTTTATGGAACTTTATAAGCATTGCATATATGCTTTGATACTGAATTTGGATTTATGTATTATGTACGTAGTAAGCTAGGTACAAATGTACAATATGGTTGAATTTGTAAATCATAATAATGTATCTTTCATTTAAGCTTGTTCTTAAAATGGCTCGACACATTAAGGGATTAGCCCTCTCGATAAATGAGTTGGATTAGGATTCACATTCCAGAAAAATTAATCAACTAAACTGGTAGAGTTAAAGGTTACAAGAGATCGAGCTTAGTTTATATATTTTATGATTGGAAAATTACAAGCCACATTTCGATTGTTAAAATATTAAAAATGTAATACACTAATGCATGCACCGTGATACTTTTGGTAGTTTGGTGCTTTCCATTGTTGTGGTATAAATAGATATGGCTAGAAGAATATACTTTGGAAAGAGTAACACCCAAATTAAATTGACAGATTTCGCACTTTTGGTAGTGAATGCAAACACAACCCATTAATTATCACTCTATCATTTTGGTCTTCAATCGATTGACTGATCAAAGGGCCCAACCATGCAGTACTAAACCCCACAAAACCTCATTCATATTTCATTGTTCATATTATGTCTTTGAATGGACTCGGTGAGTGGTGTTAATTCTCTAGTTGTATTAATTAATGGGCATCTACGGATTTGAAGCCAAACTTTCTTTACTTATCTAGATATTTTGATAAATCATTTTTCTGCAATGATCAAGATTCTATGTTTCTCCTTGTGGGGTGTCTATCTTATTTGCTTTCATCTTGAAAAGCCCCATACATTGATCTATGTTCTACTATTATAATACATACATAGGACAATATTGTTTCTAGCTAAGAAAAATTGTCTTATGACCGCATGACATTATTTCTACCTCAAAATATATATTTTAAGAGATTATTATATAGTCTATAGTACGTAATAAGACCCGTGACAATACGTGTGCTTCAACTTTAGCCCCATGTAACTAGCTTTAAACAATATTTGTCAAAGGATTACGTGCGACCAATCTTGACTCTTCTACAGCCCACTTTATTTTTGGTAATGTTGAAAATATGTAATATTTTCACTTAGCACCCCTTAAAATACTTTCACATACACAATCCCCTTAATATTAATGATTAAATTACACTATCAATCATTTTATCATTTAAAATATGTTCATTAACCTTTACATCAATTATATACACAACTCAACGCCGCTCCACCACCAAAAGTCGCCCAACCATCACACCATCGCAGTCACGGTCGCCGCCGCATCGCGCGGGCACTGTGCTAGTTATCATTATATTAGATTAGTTTTTTATTTCGGAGTATTAATTGACATTTACTATATATATGAAGGAAACGTCTAATTTGGCGTGATACAGAGAGAACAAAGACCAATAAGTTGAAATAGAGGGGATTTAAAACTATCCATGACTTAAAGAAAGTAGTCAATACGTGAGCTACATAAGGTCCCAAGAACAAAAGGAATTTTGATGGTTTATAAGAGTATTTAGAAAGGGGGAAATCAAAAAAATATTTGATAAGAGTCATTGTTTCAGTGAAACCAAGGGTAACTTAAGCTAATTATAGCATTCTCAATGCCCTCATCTTTCGCTCACCCTTTTGTCATGAACAAGTGCACACTAATAGACGTGACTCATCCTTGACTAGTCATTGGCTCATCCGTGCCCCCAAGGACGAATGAGTCCTCAATTAATCCTTGAATTTCTTTTCTTTTCTTTTTTGTTTTTTTGGTTAGATAGAAGTGTAAAGTGAAATAAATGGTGGGTCCTAGACTAGTCCTGACATTGTAGATGTTTTGGAGGATGAGTCCTTGGATAGTCCTTAGGCTGACATAAAACTGATGTGGTACTAACATGGACTAGTCCTTAAAAGATGACCCTTGGACACGTGAATGCTCTTAGGATACTTGATATTTGAGAAGTATTTTCATGTTTCGACCAGATAGTATGATCACAAAACATAAAAAGTAACCATTGACTTTTTTAACCAGTTTTTGGATCCGACACCTTGATAATATATAGGGATTAAGATGTAGACATTTTTATTTGTACTCGAGTAGAAAGACTGATTTCAATTTCTATTTAAATAATAGAAAAGGACCCTCTGTTTTTTACATAAAACGAGGATCGAACTTTTGACTAGTGTTACAAAAATAAAGTATTAATTAATCATTTGAATCAACCATATTAGATCACATAACATCACATTCAATTTTGAAAATAATATTTTGTAATCTAACTTTATATAATTAACATCATATACTTAAAAACAAGATACATGATAGTAAAAAAAAAAAGAAGGAAATGTATTTGTTGAAATAAAAACGCTTAATCCTCGTGTATAAGTGCCAATAATAATACTATAAAGAGAACTACTTGAAAATACTAGGCTTCTTTGAATTCTAACTTTTATTTTGTTATTTTTTGTGTATCAAGTTCTGAAAACTTCGATTGTACACACTTTTATTTTGTTATAATTAATGATCAAAAATTCCAAACTGCTTGTGAAAGAAGATTTTAATTTTAACTTTTGGTAGCTCAAATTTCCCAGTAATAATGAAAATGTCATATATATATATAGTGAGTACGGGGTTTTTATGCACCCAATTTAGGTGAAAAACTTATTAGATATTATTTTTTTTATGAAGATGGCAATCTATTCTAAGTTACGAGAGATAGTGTCTGCGCGTTGCGGCGGTGAGATGGTGGGGGTGATAGGTAAAATCATAGAGTATGATAGCCAAATGCCTTAGCCGTACGAGCTCCGCCCTCAGATTTAAAAATTCGTCGAAAGTATATCAAATGACATTGAACACCCATACAATTTTTATAATTTATCGATATACGGTTTTTGAGATAAAAGATTTTGAATGTATTAGAGAAATAAAATGATTTATGGATGAGAGAGAAAAAAGTTTATTGGTTGAGATTTGAGAGAGAGCAAAAAAATAAGTGATTGAGATTTAAGATTATTATATATTAGCTAGATATATTTAAATTAGTGAATAAAGAATATGGGTATTTTGGATAGTTCAAATTTTATTTTCTTAAAAAAAAAACAATATGCTTTATAAGATAGCAAGATAAGATAGTATTAGATAACTTAAAATGTACGAGTATATACCTAACTACTAATTAAACACACAAACAAACTGAAAAAAAAAAAAAAAAAAAAAAAAAAAAAACCGAAGCAAAAAGATGAGTAATACGGGAAGAGATCGAATTAGATAGCACTTTTTATAAAAGAAATTTGGAGTCTTGATAAAAATTAAAAATAAATAAAAAAAGTTGCTTTCAACTTCATCATCATGCCCATAAATATAAGAAGATAAGTTTGCAAATGCTTTGACAAAGGAAAAAAAGCATCCAAAGCATAAAAAAGGTATGACACGTACAAGTTCGTAATTTTACAAGCTTTAAAGAAAATAACCAAAAAACAACTGGGTTGGATCAGTGGTTGGAGCTCATGCCTCTGGAAACAGAGGTCATGGGTTCGATCCTCTTGCCCAGCAAGGCTGGAGCCTGTAGGTCCTTTTCTACATATGGTAGAACCTAGAAGCAGCCTCTCTACCTTTAGTAGGGGTAAGGCTGTCTACATATCAACCTCCCCCATACACCGTCGAAGACGACATTGAGAGTTATTTTATTTTTACTTTTTTTTTAAAGAAAATAACCATTTCATCAAACATACTTTGTCTATGATGTACCTTTAACATTAACATATATTATCTATTTCTTAAAATTTTAAGTTCGAATTCTGTTAGATAATAAAAACAATTAAAAAAAACCACAAATCCTCTAATTAAGTCACATATATTTGAATAAAAACTTTTTGAAGTTACGTACAAAACTTCACCAATATACGGTGAGTTTTTTCTAATGTTGCATACCAATTAAATGTTTAAGAAAGAAAACCTTATCCATTGACTTTGTCTATTAGGTGATATTATAAATATCGATAACACTTGTGTACGTATATATACAATATATAAATCAATAATAAATTTAAGGGAATAAAAATGAGCTATTTACCACATATAACTATTATGTGTGCTACTCGTACGTGATTGTATTATTAAATGATACATTTTTTTATATGTAAAGATAATTTCATAATTTCATGCATATAGAATTAATGGATGCTAACTAAGGCCGTTAAAAAAAACGGATGTTAACTTAGACAAACCCGTAATAGTTTTATCAACTTTTGTGCATTACAAGCCTCCAAAGATTGAGGAATTAGTGTCTGCATTATTGTAAAGCATAAAAGGGAAAAAAAACAATTAGATTTACCACTTTCATTCACATTTATAAAGACAATTTCTTTAGAGTATTTAAAAATAATCACTAAACGAGATATGTCACCCGGGCATTGCCCCGGGAGACAATACATTTGTTACGATTTAATAGAAAAAATTATTCAAGTCTATTAAAATAAATATTTGATAGAAATAACAAAATGTATAGAAATAAGTATATTAGTTACGACATTTCGATACGCGTTCATATATCGAGGTTAACATACCACAAACTTTTTGAAGAAAACATGAATTATTTAAATGATTAAGAATAAAACAAAATTTGAAATTTGTCAGTTAAAAAATTAACAGTAAAACTTTTGTGTGAAAGTGAAAGTAGTTCGCATAAAAGTTTAGTGCTAAAAGAGTTAGAGGCTAAAATGTTGTAGTGAAAATAAAGAAAAATCAAAAAGTATAAAAGTTTAGTGTTAAAAGTGCAAAGGGTTAAAATGTTGTGGTAAAAATAAAAAAGTAAAAAGGTTATTATTCTTTGTATGCGACTATTAAAAAATGAATAGTAAACTTTTTGTGAGAAAATGAAAGTAGTTCGCATAATAGTTTAGTGCTAAAAGTGTAAGAGACTGAAATGTTGTGGTGAAATAAAAGAAAACCAAAAAGTATAAAATTTAGTAATAAAAGTGAAAAGAGTTAAAGTGGTGAAAATAAAAAGAATAAAAAGTTTGTGGTAAAAATAAAATAAAATCAAAAACTATAAAAGTTTAGTGCTAAAAGTGTAAAGAGTTAAACTATTGTGGTGAAAATAAAAGGAAAAGAAAGTCTATGATGAAAATAAAAGAAAATAAAAAGGTATAAAAGTTAAGTGGTAAAAGTGTAAACATGTAAAGTGTTGTGGTAAAAATAAAAAGAAAGAAAATTAGAAAGTATGAAGTTTAGTGCTAAAAAGTGAAAAAAGCTAAAGTATTGTGGCGAAAACAAAAAGAATAAAAAATTTGTGGTGAAAATAAAAGAAAATCGGAAAATATTAGAAGTTTAGTACTAAAAGTGTAAAGAGTTAAAATATTGTGGTGAAACTTAAAAGAATAGAAAATTTGTTGTGAAAATAAAAAAAAATAAAAAGGTATAAAAATTTAATGTTAAAAGTGTAAAGAGTTAAAGTATTGTGATGAAAATAAAAAGAAAATAAAGTTCATTATTCTTTACACGAAAATCCGTACTTTCTTTTAATATATATATTAATATACAAGAGAAAAGTACTCGTGTGTGTTGTAGTGGTGATAGAGGTGGCGACTGGGTGGTGATGTAATGGGCGGTAGCGGTGGTAGTGGTGGTAGTGGCGAGCGAGGGTAGCAGCGGTGGTGGCATCAGAGAGTGGTAGTGGTGGCGATATGTAAGTTATTGATGTAATGTGATTTAGATGTATTGTACATATCTATACTATATTATAAAGCAAAAAGTCCATGTCTAACATTTTAAGTTTCAATATTTACTTCCTCAAAATGTCTCTTCTATCAATTCTATATTACCAAAAGAAGGGGAGTCCCTCAAGTTAGACTAACATGACTAGTCATGTTAGGCTAATATTGACCCTTGGATTAAAATTAAGGGTCAAGATTCAAAGATAATGATTGAATCTTAGCCCTTGATTTTCAATCAAGAGTCAAAATATCTCCAACTTAACTCAAGTTATAAAAATAACTTGAGGGAATCCTCCTCCATTACGAAGGAAGGGGATTCCCTCAAGTTAGACTAACATTTATCTCTCCTCAAATCTCAATCAATTATCTTTTTTCTCTCTCCTCCATGAATCATTTATTCTTCCGATTCATTCAAAATCTTTTATCTCACAAATCGTACATCGATTAATTATAAAAGTTATATGTGTGTTCTTAAAATTTCATGCTCTTTCATTAGAGATGTCATTAGATATAATTTTGACGAATTTTTAAATCCGAGGGCAGATTCCTTCCGGTTAAGACATTTGGCTATCACACTTTATGACCTATCACCCCACCATCTCACCGTCGTAACGCGCAGATACTTACTCTCGTACGTTGTTAAAAGTTTAATGTTGAAATTTGAAAAACTGAACAGAAATTGAATTTATACCAAACTTATTCTTTCAAGAATACAAACCAAGATCTAATCTCAATTAGATCAGAAATAGAAGCCAACACAATATCAAAATCTATACCTGCTACTCAAGTATAGATCACTCAACAAAATTATTGAATGTTCTATTACAAAACACTACTGAAACTCTAATTATTATTACAAGTTTATAAATCGAATATATAAAGAATATATATCAGAAAGATGTATATATCGTCCATCAAACCCTAAATGGAAGGAAGCGATTATATATAGCCAACAACTTTGCCACTAACCACCTTTAGTCCCTGTAGTATGTAAACGATCATCATTAGCCCGTCTTCTTATTATTTACTGAGTAAACCCTCTCCTTTCCTTTCTTTGTCAAAACTGGTCCAACCATTAAATCCTGCAAATATACTAATCATACACTAAGTATTATGTCTAACAAGAGTTTGAGAATAAGATTACAATATATCTTTTAACATCCCCCCTTAATCTTTTTCTCAAACAAATCTTTCAAACCCTGTTTTGAACAAAAAATACTATGAGACCATTTATCCAAACCTTTTGTAAATATATCTGCAATTTGATTTTCAGAATCAATCTTTTTTGTTTGAATTACCCCAGCCAATTGTTTTTCTCTAACAAAATGAAGATCTATCTCCAAGTGCTTTGTTCTTTCATGAAATACAAGATTAGCAGCTATTTTAATAGCAGAATCATTGTCACATAAAATAGCTGAATCATTGTCACATAACACATTAACAGGAAGAACATTTTCAACATGCAAATCCTTTAAAATCTTTAAAACCCAAATGATTTCACAAGTAACAGCAGCCATTGCCCTATATTCAGATTCAGTAGAAGATTTAGAAACTGTGTTCTGTTTTTTACTTTTCCAGGAAACAATTGACCCACAAAAGAATAAACAATAACCAGTTACAGACCTCCTATGAACAACATTCTTTGCCCAATCTGCATTTACATAAGCTTCTAAAGTAGTCATACTATCTTTAGAAATGAAAATTCCTTTACCTGGATTACCTTTGAGATACCTCAAAATTCTTAATGCAAGTTTCAAATGAGAATTTAAAGGTTTATGCATGAATTGACTTAAGCAATGCACTGTATAGGATATATCTGGTCTAGTATGAGTTAAGTAAATAAGCTTTCCAATAAGCTTTTGATACTCAGACATATTAACAATAACAGGATCATCAACAGTTTCAAAATTTGTAAAACTAGCATTAGGATCAAGAGGAGTATTCATAGGTTTACTTGCAAGTAAGCCATAATCAGAAAGTAAATCTAAACAATATTTCCTTTGGCTTAAACACAAACCTTGATTATTTTCAAGAACCTCAATTCCTAAAAAGTATTTTAATTTCCCAAGGTCTTTAATTTGAAATTGAGTTCTAAGATACTTTTTAAATTTATCAATTTCATCACAATTATTTCCAGTAATAATTATATCATCAACATATACAAGAATAGCAAGAAAGATATCTTATTTAGATTTTGTAAACAAGGAGTAATTACTTTTACTTTGAGTAAAACCATTATCAAGCAATGCACTAGTTAACTTAGCATTCCACTGTCTTGGAGCTTGTTTTAAACCATATAGAGACTTATTCAATTTGCATACTCTTTGATCACTACTATTAAAAAAACCTTCAGGCAGTTTCATATAAACTGTTTCATCTAAATCTCCATATAAAAAAGCATTATTAATATCAAGTTGATACAAAGGCCAACTCCTTTGGACAACCAATGTAATAAGACACCTAACAGTTACAATTTTCACAACAGGTGAAAAAGTTTCATCAAAATCCACACCAGCCTTTTGGCTGTAACCTTTAGCTACAAGTCTAGCCTTATATTTTTCTATCTCTCCATTAGACTTATATTTAATGTTATAAACCCATTTACATCCTATAGGTTCCCTGATTTTAGGTAAATCAACAATTTCCCAAGTATTATTCTTATATAAAGCTTCCATTTCTTTATTCATAGCATCAATCCAACAAGTATGTTTAGAAGCTTGAAGATAAGTATTTGGTTCAATACTTTTGTTCAATTCAGAAGTAAGGTTAAAACATTCAGAATCAAGATTGGCATAACACACATAATTTTCAAGTCCATATTTAACACTACTTTGCATAACATAGTCATTGTAATGTTTAGGCACATGAGAGTCTCTATTGGATCTTCTCAACCCTTGATCATTTGTATTAGAATTAGGTTGAGTAACCTGTTCAAAACTATTATTATTCTCATTATCATTTTCATGTATATGATCACCCTCAGATTCTTCATTATGTTCATCAAGTGTTGCTGTGACATCCAACTCATTGGTAACATCATTAGAAATGCTGCCAGAATGAGTGTTGTCACTGCCATCACTATCAGAATCCTCCTTCTCTCTTTCTTCATCATTGGGAGTACTAGGATTGTCAAGATCAAAGAAATTTAAATTGTTTGTATCATTATTTAAAGATTGAGTAGTTAAAACAGGTTTTTCTTTTAAAGGAAACTCATTTTCAAAAAACTTAACATCTCTAGAGTAAAAAATTGATTTATTTTCCAAAGATAACAATTTATATCCTTTCTTTGAACTTGAATATCCTAGTAATATACATTTAGATGATCTGCTTAAAAATTTGTCAGTTAAATTCAAGTTTTTTGAGAAACAAAGACATCCAAATGATCTTAGGTGAGAAAGAGAGGGAGAATGACCAAATACTAACTCATAAGGAGACTTTCCTAACAGCACAGATGATGGCAATCTGTTAATAAGATAAGTAACAGTTAGAACATATTCAGTCCACAAATTAAGTGGAATACCACTTTGAAACATCAAAGACCTAGCAACATTAAGAAGATGTCTATATTTTCTTTCAACAATACCATTCTGTTGAGGACTATAAACACAAGATGTTTGATGTACAATACCATTTGTTTCAACAAATTTAATGAAAGCATTATTAATAAACTCAGTCCCATTATCACTTCTCAAAGTTTTAATGTTTTTCTTAAACTGATTTCTCAACAAGTTATAAAAAACAATAACATTTTCAAGAACATCTTCTTTAGTTTTTAATAAATACACCCAAATAGCTCTTGTATGATCATCAGCAATAGTGAGAAAGTACCTAAAACCTTCTCTACTAGTAACTCTGTATGGACCCCATACATCAAGATGAATTAATTGACCAAGTTCAGATGTTTTATGATCACTTAAAGGAAAAGGATTTCTAGTTTGCTTAGCCTGATGACAAATATCACAGACTTTTAAATTTTCTTCCTTATATTGCAAAGCACTGTGTAACTTTTGTAAAACAATTTCAGCAGGATGTCCTAACCTAGCATGCCAAATAGATTTAGTCACATTGCAAGAATAAGCACATTGATTACCTTCTAAATCATTCTTAATATAATACAATCATTGAGATTGTCTACCAGTCCCTAGAACCATCCTTGCATTCAAGGCCTGATGCATAACATAAGACTTAATATCATCAAACAAAACAAGCATCTTGCTATCCTTGGCAACTTTATGAACAGATAACAAACTCACACAGTATTCAGGAACAACAAGAACATCATACAAGTTAAAAAACTAGTTATTCTTAAATTTCCAATTTTCTGAACATATGCAAAAGTACCATTAGGATGTCCTACTTTTATTTTTAAATTTGATACATCAATAACATCAGTCATATCTTTATCAGTAAAAGTAATATGATGATTTGCACCAGAATCAACAATCCACTCAATTAGTGTTTTAATAAGTAAACTCTTATTAGCACAAAAAAATTTATCAAAATTTTCATTAAACACTCTACTATGATTCATAAACACACCTGCCATATTTGAGCTAGCAGCCCCATCTTGAACAGTATTTTCCTTAATCAAATTCACAATTTTAGCAAGTTGCTCATCAGTAAAACTCACAGAAGAATTATCAGTTCCTTGAGATGTGGTAAAACTGCTGTTAGAAATTTTCTTTTGTGAAAACTGATTATTAAAAGTCTTTTTCTTTCCAAAGTCATTAGGGTAACCTATAGTTTTGAAACATCTTTCCTTTGTATGTCCATTAAAACCACAATGTTCACAAACAATAGTAGACTGACTTTGACTCTTTTGAAAATTCTGAATATTACCAAACCTTGGATTTTTTTGAGAATTGTTATTAAAATTGTTAAACCTTGAACTGAAATCTTTGTTAACAATTCAAGAATTAAAAACAGAAGACTGAGATTTTTGCATAGAACCATTAGACACAATTCCTCTATGTGACTCTTCCCTGGAAATTAAAGAATAAGCAGTTTTCACATCTGGCAAGGGGTCTTTGGTCAAAATATTGCTTCTAATAGGCATATACATATCATCAAGACCCATTAAAAATTGCATCAACTTTATCAACTGATTATGCTTAGAAAAATCTGCAGCAGCATGACAAGTACATCTAGGTAATCGAACAAGAGCATCAAATTATTTCCATAATGCATTCAACTTATGATAATAATCAGCAATAGGCATACCATTCTGACACATAGAATTAATTTTATGATGAAGATTAAATGTGACAGAACCATCTACTTTATCATAGGTTTCTTTAAGTTCTTTCCAAATTAAAGATGCTTTTCTAGAAAAAATCTGACCAAGATACAACTCTTCAGCAATAGAATTAAGAATCCAAGAAATCACAACAGCATTACATCTATCCCACTGTCTACTAAGAACTTCATCAGTATTAGACCTCCTACATGTTCCATTAATAAATCCAATTTTATTTTTTGCTTCTAAAGCTAAAATCATAGCACAACTCCAAACTTTATAATTCTCGGTACCTTTTAGTTTAATAGACACAATAGACAAAGTACTAGAATCATTAGGATGCAAATGTAAAGGACTACCAAGATCAAGTTTACTAATTAAAGTCATTATTATCACTTACATCAGACTCAGTTTCATATTGATAATTCACATTATCATCATCCATTGTAAACAAATAGCAAAGAAAGACAGTTAATCTCAATTAACAGTAACAGACCAGCACACAATAAGCAAGTTAATCTCAATTAACAGCTAATCAAGTAATTAATCTCAATTAATCACTTCAACAAACAGATAAAGAATAAATATATATATATATATATATATATATATATATATATATATGTTTTGAAAATAGATCTTATCTCGCAATAATGTCAGGGACAGGATTCCTTGCCTTTCATGAAGGTAGGTTAAGTTTAACAAAATTGTTTTGAATGAGAATAAGATAAAAAAACTTTTATTTTTTTTTAAAAAAAAATAGAGAAGAGGGAAAGAAATCGCAAACAGTGCTATCGGCTGAAGTGAAGATGGAACCCTACTAAATATTTATTCACTTAGTCAATAATTTTAGCAGGATCTGATTAAGCATTTGAATCTCTGCAGCGGAAACACCAGATCGTAAATCAAAAAACCCTAACTTCTTATTGATTCACTTAGTCAATAAAATTAGGGTTTTATTTACACAATTAGATCTAATAATTCAAACGGTGATCAAAAGATCATACGCCGTTCATAAAACCAGATCTCAACAAAAAACCCTAAAATATTATGAAACCCTAAATCGGACGAGATTATTATTAAGCAGTTTTAATTCGATTTTAAAACTGATGATCTAAATTGGAACCTGGCTCTGATACCATGAACAAAAATTGAATTTATAACAAACTTATTCTTTCAAGAATACAAACCAAGATCTAATCTCAATTAGATCAGAAATAGAAGCCAACACAATATCAAAATCTATACCTGCTACTCAAGTATAGATCACTCAACAAAATTATTGAATGTTCTATTACAAAACACTACTGAAACTCTAATTATTATTACAAGTTTATAAATCGAATATATAAAGAATATATATCAGAAAGATGTATATATCGTCCATCAAACCCTAAATGGAAGGAAGCGATTATATATAGCCAACAACTTTGCCACTAACCACCTTTAGTCCCTGTAGTATGTAAACGATCATCATTAGCCCGTCTTCTTATTATTTACTGAGTAAACCCTCTCCTTTACTTTCTTTGTCAAAACTGGTCCAACCATTAAATCCTGCAAATATACTAATCATACACTAAGTATTATGTCTAACAAGAGTTTGAGAATAAGATTACAATATATCTTTTAACAAAAACCTTATTTGATTTATAATATGGTATAGATATAAATATCTCGTCATCTCCTCGGTCTTCATCAACAACCAACCATAAGTTTACTTTTCTTAATTGTAAACTTTTTACATTTAAATAACCAGATAATCTCATTATAATAATTTTTTATTTTTTAACAGCAGAAATCTTACTACAATATTATCAAGGATAAAAACTTAACCTTTAGTTTTTTTACTTCATGTGACACATATTCTTATCAAGTGAGCTAACTTAACATTGATAACAACCGTCTACGCTTTAACCCTTTTCAATGAGCCACTTTTTTCTCTACCCCTTATGTAATAACACACCTTTCGCGCACTTGCCATCACCAACAACAATCGGCGACATTGGCCTTAATCTCTTGTATTCTTCATGTTTCTATGTAGTTCTGTTTTAAACATTTGATAAACTCTCTCTATATATTTTACCGTCAATCTAAACACTAATTAAGCAAATGTTGGTTACTTAGTAACGTGGATTCTTACCGTATGAATTAACTATCCAATGAAGTTGAATTGGAAGTTTAGTGACATCTTTTGTGATATATAGTATTCTGAGAAATATTTATTTAAAAACTAAAAATTTTGTGAAACTAAAATACCGGTCAAAACACAATACAATGTGTTTTTGATAGCATGTGAAAACCGGAAAATTGATATGTGATTTGAAACTTAAAACAATATTTTTTTAGAACACATATCATGTTAAGTTTACAGAGACGGAGTCAGAAAATCAACTGTAAGGGGGCAAATTATATGTCACAATCATTTGTAAGGTCGGTCATGGATTTTTTGATATTAAAGAGGAGTTTTGTCAAAAGATGTTCTTACTAAACTTGGAAAATATAGCTCATTCATATTTTAAGGTGCATAAAACATAATCAAGCTAATCGACCCATTTATATATTTATTTTAATTCTATAAGGAAAAAGTTATAGTTTGTTGCCATAAATATATTATTAGTCGTGAATTAATATATAGGATACGGGGTAAGTTCATGAAATCAGATATTTTATGGGCATATGGGTTTAAAAGCCTTAAATATATTAACTTTCAAGTCAAAGAGAAAAAAATTGTAAATATGATAAAGCTCTAGTGGTGAATTGTAAATAAAAGGAAACAAGACAAAACATCCATCTCATCTTCATCTCTTTACTTTTCCAGTTATCTTCTTATGTTTTCTCTGTAAAAACTTCCGATCATAATTTTCAGATCTCAAGTTTTGTTTTATAATTACCTTTAACAGTCATATACCCATTAAAGTACAACGTAAATCCTTCGTGGTTGAGTATCTCTTCATATCTTTAAGTAAAATTTCCATAATATATTATTAAAGAAATTTAAAAAATTATAATAATCTACAAAAATTGGAATGGAGGCATTTGTCCACACTACCTCCAAGCTAAATCCGTCCCTGACAATATGTGTTGGCCAGTTTTTTAATTTTTATGAAAATTTTAGTTTTTCAAATGATTATAATCCATAGTATTCTTTATTATTAAAATATGTTGTTAATTAATATAATAAACTACATAAAAAAGCATACACTAATTAATAGAGTAACACATACACACGTGCATGAAATTATATTATCAGTAAAGAATAGATTAATATAAACACAAATACATAATATTAAGAAAAATAAAAGTAAAGCCATATACCATGTGATTAAGAAAAGCAAAAAAATGTGGGACTTAAAAGCAATAGAAAAGTTAAATCGATAAAGGAAATAAAGGGGGTTGATAAATGATAAATATCTACATGGGTGTGAGTGTGCAAAAAAGGTTTCACCAATGCAAACGCTTTTCTAAATGCTTACCACCAATCACCATATAAATTTTTAATTATTCCATCTTTATTACTATATACGAATTACGAATTAAGTTCTTGTTTACCTTTCATGTTAATTACTCGTATACTTTTGTATTTAAAACACACTCAATGCCATCTATCATAGGTTTTGTGTACAAATAATACAACAGTGTATGAGTTAGGTTGAGATGTAGATAATCTTCCCTCTACTTAAAATAAAGAAATTGTCATATTCTGTCGAAAATATTTTTAAAAAAAAAGACCCCTGGCCTTGTTATACATGAAGATACAATCCTTAACCTTGTTTATAAAGTTAAAACCCCTGTTTATAGAGTTAAAGTCTTAACCACTTGATCCAACCTTACTAGTTTGTATAGTTTTATATTATAAATTGCGTATCATGAAGTGATAAATAATTATAAAAAAATATTACAATTAAGTCAACTTTTCAAAATACTTTTAGGGATATTTACGTACATGGTCAAATTGAAAGGAGATGGTCTTGCTTTGGCCTCCTTTGTAAAAAATGACTAATTTGGTCACAATATCCGTGGTATACAGGTAGAAATCATACGGGTTTTGAAGTGTCAATAAAGAATAGACACGTGCCCCATTTTTTTTTCTCTTTCCCCAGGTTAAATTTATTATATACAATTAGCAACTAAAAACTGCATGTGCATATAGCAACTAAAAATTGCAATTTCAGCTTTTTAGTTGAACTTAAATTTAGTATATCATTCGATCCTAATTTTAGGAGATTAAATAGAATCATTTCTTTTTAAGTTTAGCGCAGGTTGTAAAATGCAAAAGACTATCTTCTATTGAACCTCAATTTCGTGTTCTATCTTCGTGACCTTTTTGTATGTTTTGTTCTCTTTTCTTTCTGTTTGAACAAGCCTTGAACAACCCACAAAACCAGCAAGATCAATACTCGTACAACCTCAAAAATGAGCAAACAATCCCTGTTTCTATCTCTGTGACAACGTGCTCACTCTAGATCATGTCCGACACAACCTCAAAAATGAGAACCATTAGATCCAGATCCGTATATATGGATGATATTAATTGTTCATTGCATAAATTTCTATTTAAAATGAGCCATAAATATGATGAATACGCTTCTGTCTTGTAAAGCAAAACAAACAACAATTGGAAATTCATGGTTAAATTTATGTGGCAAGTTACATATCCGGTCATAGAACTAATCATACTTACATAGAGATTGGAATCAATACATGTACAAACATCTAAATTACAAGAAGAAAAAAGAAACCCGCTTGATCTGAAGTGTGAAAATTTGCTACCCCTTTGTGGTTGACTACAATTATTAGGAAACTCATTTATTATGGATGAAGGTTTCTTTTTCTTTTCTGTACTCCGTGTTGTTGCGGAGCAGTTATTTCTAGGGTTTATATTTCATGTTGTGTTGATGTCTTCCATTTCGTTCACATAGCATGAATCTCTGTGTTTTTTCAATTTTTTTTGTAATGGAACAACCGAAGGGAAAGTTGGAGAAAGGTAGGAGAGAGAAACAGAGCCACGTGTTATATATTTATTGGTCACATTGGATCTGTGATTATTTATCATGTATACCACGGATATTTTGACCAAATTGGTCATTTTATAAAAAAAATTCTAAAACAAGACCTACCCTTTTCAATTTGACTGTAAATTTCCCATACTTTTATCATACTAAAATTAAACATTTAGACATCATGCACTTCATTGAATTAAAGATAAGAAACATATCCAATAAAACTCTTCACTATTAACTAGTATTAGTATATTTTGATATTTAAATTTGCATTATTTTTTTATATACTGTTAAATATTAATAAAACAAACAAATTTAAGATAAGGGAAGTTAATACAGTATTCAATTAACAAAAAGATGGACTCACACATATGGTTGTAGTGGTTTACAACTTTACACAGATCTATAAATAATTTTCAAACAAAATAGTTACAAACACTATGGTATGCATTATGCAATGGGGGGTGGGGACCCATAAACAAAGAGTAAAAAAAGGAAAAAGAAAATAACTTGAGTTTAATTGGTTGAAATTTTATTTATAAAATTTTGTTTGTAAATTATTTATCAATTTAGGGGTTGTTTGGTAGACTTGAATTCATAGAAGTTTAGTGGAATTGGAATTCAAATTCCATTTATTGCTTTGTTTGGTTGGACCATGAAAGGAATTTGAATGTAAAACATTTTTTCAAATTCCTTTGTATACAGAATTCAAGATTCCTTTATATATACATGTGATGGAAAGTTAATAATTCATTTGGAATTCAATATCTTGACCAAAACAACCATCCTTTCCTTTCATCACTAACGATCAACACATGGACATCCATCAACACTTGGACCTCAGTCAACATTTTTACCGCACTTCCATCACCACTTGCACCCTCCGGTGACCACCATCGTCACCATCACATTATTTTCACGGAGGCCAGAGGCACCACCCCAACAGTTCTTCGTAGAACAACAGTGAATATCAAGAAACAGATAGATCTAGAAGATATATATATATATATATAAAGAGAGAGAGAGAGAGAGAGAGAGAGAGAGAGAGAGAAAACGGGGGGGGGGGAGAAAAAGAAAGATGGATGGTGGCTCAGTTTAGAAGATTGTTCTTGCATCTCGAATTGCAATGCTTACCAGATCCATGATTTGAAAGGGATGATTGATTGAAATGATAAAATGGAAGTATTTTTGTTTTTGATATATGATTGAATTCTAGTTTTATAAGAAAGTTAAAATTATGTTGAAGATGAAACGAGAGAAGTGGGATCGGTGATGGTGATGCTTTTGTCAGTACCTATCATGACTTATCATTTGTATATGCATAGACATGAGAAATGAGATAGTAATAACTAGCAATGGAGAAAAATGTTGAATGACATTATTCTTATTGCGATTTGGAGTCTTTAGAAAGCGCGAAATAATGCGGTTTACAATAGGATTTTTTCTACAGTCGAAATGATCTTTGAAGAAATTCGTTCCATGACATTCTTATGGATTTTAAATAGAGCTGGGAAAGTAGAGTTCGATTGGGAAATTTGGTGCAACAAACCTTGTATTACTTGATTTTATTTTTCTTTTTAGTCTTTTGACGTGTACTATGTTACTACTAGCTTCTTGCTAGTTGGATTTTATTAATAATATTTCGCCTTTGCCGTTCAAAAAAATAAAAAAAAAGTAATAACTAGCAATGGCAATAAAGTCATTTTAATAAAATATCTAATCTAATTCCGTTGATACATTTTTTAACCAAACACTATTGTAAAAATAATAAATTTCAATTCCCTCAAATTCTAATTTCTTCAATGAATTCCAATTTCTTTAAAAACATTTCGCGAACCAAATGCACCCTCAGTATTCAATTTGGTTTTAGACTTATTATTTTTGGCAATAATAACCATGGAATTGAGTTTAGATAAAATATCACTACAACAAATTAATTATTTCTACACACTTTATTCTACACATTTTTGAAATAGTGTATAAAATTTTGTTAAATACTTCGTACTTAAAAATGTGTACAAAATAGTTTACATTAAAATGTGCGAAGAAAGCTAGAAGCTTCACATTTAAAAGTGTGAAGAAAAATGTTCACACTAATAAGTGTGTACAAATTTATACTTTACACACTTATAAGTGTGGAGATCATTTCTTCGCGGGCGATTTCTTCGCACTTTTGTAAAATTCACCTGCGAAGAAATGATTTCTATAGTGCGTAGAAATCACCCGCGAAGAAATTATCTTTACAAATAAAAGTGCGTACAAATCTAATATTTTATACACTTATTAGTGTGTAAAAATTTTCTTCACACTTTTAAATGTGAAACTTGTAACTTTTATTACACTTTTTCATGTAAATTATTTGTGCACATTTTTAAGTGCGAACAACTTGGAAAAATTTTTTGCATTTTTAAAAAGTGGTGCGTACAAACGATAATTTTTTTTTAGTGTATCTAAAGTTGTAAACCGACAATGTTGTTTTAAATTAAACTAATTGAACTGATTATAGACTTATAGTACGTTGAATCTCATATGAAAGACTGCTTAAAAACAACGCTTGCCTCACTTGTGTTGTGTGGATGTTTTTTTTTTTCTTTTTTTTTTTTTCACAAATACAACCAAAAGACAAAAAGCTAAGTATTCATGCTTGCCAAAAGCTCATTATACCCATCGGCCATCCATATCAACAAATACCCATTTGCCTTTTAATGGTCTTCTGGTCTCACCCCATTTAGGGATTGTTTAGTTTTTTAATCATTAAATACTGATAATATTAAGTGATTGAATATATTAAAAATGTCTTTATGTATTAAATAAAATATATGTCATCACCACTTTGGTTAAAGACTTTGTCCTCTTAGGAAAAAGACCAAGGTTTGAAACTTGACAATGGTGTTTCTTTGTGTATTTAAATAGTATAGTAGTAGTTTAAAAAAGTAAAATATATATAATTGACGGTTATTTTTATTTATTAAGTCAAAAAAAGAAATATGAAATTTGACTAAATGATTAAATTCTTAACTATTAAGTTTATTAAGTAAAAAATAAATAAGGCCTTACTGTATAATTAATCTTGTAGCACTTGAATAAATTCTACGCATATAAATTACGGTAAATGATTAATCCTCTAACTAAATATCTTAATAATTTTTATAACCATGAGATGATGACACGTAAAAAAATTAAGGGGCAAAATAGGAAAGAAAGTTAGTTGATACCACATGTCACCTACTTAAAAACAATTTGATTTCAATGACACATTTGTGTGTGACTAGATCGTTATAACTAATTTGTTTTCATATATTTTCTCTTCCATTACTTTCTCTTACATTAACAGAAAAATTTGGAAACACATTTTTATCTCACTTTCTTTGGAGATGAAATAACGATACAACATACATACATGATATATACACAAAGGCGTATCGCATGGGGAAAGGGGTCAATGCACCCCTCGAAATTTAAATTTTGTCATATATTTTTAAATTTTTTATGTATTTTAAATTTTCTTATAGGTTTTAATATTTTGCTCTCTTTTGGATCCATTTTTCATGGATTCTTTAATTTGATTTCTTTGAGATTTTTTTCTGCTGCATTTTACATACATGTATCTATATCTAAATTGTCAACCATTCACAACATTTAAAATACGTGCATTGTATGACAACTTAAACAACTACTAAAATCAAACATATTGATAATGTCAACTCGAGGATAACATAATTGTTACAATTGTTGTGTCACATGTATAACGATATCGACCATTCAAAGAAACTTTATTGGTCAAATCTTCACATACCATCGTGCATGGAAGTGGATGGTTGTGTTGGTGATGCCCACAAATCCATGATACGTTTTCATTCTTTTTAAACACCATACGATGATTTGATTTAATGAGACATTTATTTATCATTCAATTCAAATTTAGGGTATGCAAATTCTTTTTGAGGTCAACCCCAATATCACTATAGCTCTCAAGTCCTTTTCATCATCATTCCTTGATAGTCACATCCATGATTTTGTAATTTAATCCATCAAGTTTCTTTTCATTTCCCATTTAGGGCCTTCAACTATTATTTTGTTACAAAAGATTTCATCTATTCAATTCCCTTTTAGTCCTTGAGATTAGTTGCAAAGTGAGTCACCTTGAGTCACCCAAGCTAATAAAAAGGCATAAAAAAAAAACCTTTCTATTAACCTCAGCTCATAATGTTACCTTATGAAATTTGTATCTGAGACTTATTTGTAAGGACATCAAATCTTATGACCATTGTCCATTTCACTTGATAACTAAAAATTTCTATCATCTTATTCCAGTTTTAAAATAAAAATGTATAAAAATTTAAATCATATATAGAAAAATTTACTTTAAACGAAGTTTTCAAGGAGATGACAAAAGCCATGTGTTTGCACATGGCCAATCATAACCTTCATATTTTAAGCAAACGTTAATCATTCTATTATGTGCATAAAGTACCAAAACCTGCCCAGATATACAAAAACAAAGATTGGCATTGAACTGATTGAGGAAACTTGACAACTGTTGCCAAACCTAATGATTACAAGATTGTGTTTATGTGTCCTAGCAAACAAACAAAAAACAAATACGTCCTTGCAAATTAACAATATTTGGATACTTTCCTATGAATTATGCATTGGATGTTTTAAAAAAGAAAATAAAAGAATACAAGTATAGTTTTGGCACTAGACATTTCCTAAGTAGGTAGTGCTAAGTCTAGTGAATTCGAATACAGACGTCATGACTGGTTGCGAGCAAAGCTGTAAAATTCCTCCGAGTCAGCCGAGTACCTGTAATAAACTTCTAACTCTCCACCTTGCCGAGTCGAGCCCAAGTTCTCCAACTTTGATATGGACAAAATGATGATAAAATGTTAATCGATCCATTAATATTATGTTTACTTATTAAGCTTTGAAGTATGTTACTGCTTTTTTAAGCAATTACTATGTTTTAAATTTGAAGTTCCTAATATATTTTTAATGTCTTATATTCAAAATTAATTATGTTTACATATAAAATTCCCATCACAAGTTCCTCAACCTTAGCTGTGAGGGAAGCTAAACATTTGGCACCCATTTCTGTTGGTCATTTACTTGTGGAGATTTAAAAGTGAACGCACAAAGTTATGGAAAAAAAATCTTGAAACTCACCATATATTCAGAAAACAAATAAAGTTGTATCGTAACCATGTAGCAAATTCTTATCATGCTAAAACTAAGTAGAATAGTGCACAGTGCACTACTTCAATTCAGTACTTTGTGGCACATCAAATCTCGCTTACATATCTTGCTCTGAGTTTTCTCACATTGAGAGCAGAACCTTTAGATTAAGTCTGGGATCTCTCGACTCTGGTATGGCACCGAGCTTTTTCATATTAAAAATAAAAAATTTCAGATAGAGGGTATGTTTGGCACAAAAGCTTGGAGCTGATGCTGTAATTAAGGGTTTGGGGTTGGAGCTTGATGTTGGGGCTAAGGGCTGGGGCTTTTTTTCAACACTCTTCCTACGAGCTTTTATTTTAAAAACCTTTTGGGGCTTTTAGGAGTTTTTCGAAGCTGAGGCTTTTGATTTCTTATATATTACCAAACAGGGCTATAATTTTCAAATGAACTTATTTTTAAAAGCTAAGGGCTTTTAAGCCCTTAAAAGCCCATAAAAAACCCCTGCCAAACAGTCCCAGAGTCTAAACTTTCCTGATCAATATACAGTAAGCTTTGAGATAGACTATTGAAAAAATATCCAATGTAGAAATGAAATAGCAAACACAACTAAAAAAAAAAATTAGATGCTTAAAAGTTGAAACCCCAAGAACTTGTCAATTGAAAAAATATCCAATGTAGAAATGAAATAGCAAACACAACTAAAAAAAAAAAAATTCTAGATGCTTAAAAGTTGAAACCCCAAGAACTTGACAAGCAATGGTGCATTCTTAACAGCTAGGCAAAAGAAAGAAAACTATAAAACTGATTAGTACAAGAAGATGGTTCCTAACTGGACAGTTCAACTTTGTACCAAATAAAAATAAAAGAAAAAAAAAACTGACATGGGACTTTAGATTAACATAACAAATAGCAATCACAGGACACACATTACAAAAGGCACACAAAAAAAAAAAAAGAAAAAAAAAACATGTCTCTTTGACAATGTCTCTTCATATCACAACTAACACAGGCTTTGTCCAACCGTTGTCTTTTTAATCATCTTCAGATGAATGTTTACTTCAGAAAATATCCCAACAGAATACTCAAAATACCAATAAGAAGAACATATATGAATGGGATACCGCCGCTCGTTTTGTTGCCTTGGCGCCTCAATAACTCCTACACAAATAAAAAATCAAACGCGGATTGAGATAATGTGCATTTAGGTGGCGGCCTCTCTCCTGACTTGTGTGGTTATAAAAGAATCTAAAATGACAAGAAAAGGGAAAGAAAAAGAAAAGAGAAGAATGGCAAAGTAACTAAAGGTGGTACCAGTGACCCATTTATATAGAACAGAACAACTCTGAATGTATTTTACTGATAATAACTGATCATATGGGTAACACAAATAAATTGGCAACAAAACATGTTAAGGGGGTCAAAACGGATAGTGTATTGGAAAAAAACATCTTAGTAATCATTGTGTAAATGAACTAATATCATTATTTTACTTGATACAGTTTTCCTAATGAAATTTAATATATTAATTAGTTTAGTAATAAAATTCAATATACTCCCCCAACAATATGCCGCAGGTCAGCCCGGCCCAGTTACTGTTGACAAACTTATCACTTGCCCATTTGACCCATTACCCACCACCTCTAATTATATCTCTTTCAATAATTAACTATATATATTACTCTAGAACTTCGGTAATCTTCACTGGGCATTTCTTACATGCACATTTACATAAATAGTACTTGAAAGGTTTATGTCAAAAGTGGCGCGACACATTGATATATTGGTACACATGTCCTATCTTGTTAGAATAAAAGATTGATATGATCCCACATCGGCCAAGTATGGGATTGGTTGGTGGTTTATAAGCCTAGGTGTCCCCTCCTCCTTTGAGCTAGCTTTTGGGAGTGAGTTTTACACCTAGCTTGTGGCATGATACGAGCCTATTATGGGATGGGTTCGTATCAATTGGTATCAGAGCCAACCCTACCTTTCGAGGTTCCAACACTCGGAGTGGTGGCCTATGGAGAGGTGGCTTGGACCCAAGGTGAAGGGTGCCAACCGTGACCAACATAGCCGTGACCAACGAGGACGTTGGCTTTTCAAAGGGTGGGGTATTGATATGATCCCACATCGGCCAAGTATGGGATTGGTTGGTGGTTTATAAGCCTAGGTGTCCCCTCCTCCTTTGAGCTAGCTTTTGGGAGTGAGTTTTACACCTAGCTTGTGGCATGATACGAGCCTATTATGGGATGGGTTCGTATCAAAGATGTGTCACACCAGATGATTGAAGCCAAGTCTTTTTATACTACTTCTGACAGTAATAAACTGTGATATATACGCAGAGATATATTACTGATGTTAGAATGTTCAAAGCTCGTGCTATAGAAAGAAGAGAGGGATACCTAATTAGGCCTGGGAGTATAGTTAAACAGTACAACCCATAAATAATTTTGAAGGTAGTAAAGTTCAAGGCAAATCAGTGATAAATATTTTTCTTAAGATTTAACAAGATATTATTTGCACGAAGATAGCTGCAAGATATTAAATTGTTGACAACACCTTAGCAAGATATGAATGAAGACATGTACCAGTTCTTGCTGAAGCCTTTTAGACTGTTGAATGGCAGAATTCTTCTCATCTGTCAGCTTGGAAATAAGCGCCCTTGTCTGGAAGCACAAGAGGATCAAAATGTATAGAAGATTAAAACTTAGAAACAATGAATACAAACATGACAATCTAATGACTGCATAGCAGAATTATTCATTGCATAACTTCTGTGTGCTTGTACTTCAATAATTTAAAAGACTAAAAAACGTCTATGTAATCATGACTAGGATGACAGTTAATGTCAAGAAATCAGATGTCTATTGCTTAACTTCAACTTTACAAAGATACTGAAATGACAAGTTTCTTGGGTGAAGTGTTGCATCACGACAGTCTAATCCATTGTGTTTAAGTTGATAACCTGTAAAGCGCGTATATACTTCGAACATTTTATAAACCAAAAGCCCAAAAGATAGTGGCATTATATGCATTGCAAGTGCCATAGACTAAAGCTAAGGCTGGTAAGTTTCAAATTTCGAAATTGCCGTGCTTATGAGGAAATGATCAATATATGGGATGTGAAGAATTTGGATGGATTTTAGATTCGAGTCTTTTAATGTTTGCAGGTGTGGCAGAGTAAAGTCACATTGACAAACTGGGTAAAGAAATTAAGCAAGAAGGTCATATGGCAATGGGAGGTACCAATGTACCATGGATAATTTAGTGTGAAGATATGCAGGTGAAGCTGACGTCTTATTTTTTGAGTATGTCATTACCAGTGTGTATATATCATGTAGTGAGTCTTAATACAAATGAAATGGTAGAGATATAGCATTTGGTACAGGATAGGTATATGGTGTGAGTTTGTACATGATGGGGTTTCTCCATCATTGTTCATTGAATGATGTAAAGTATTTGTGATTAATAAAATGATGAGGTGCTGGCCTCTTTTGGGTAAAAGAAAAGATGCCATAGACTAGTCAACATATATGACAGAAAGTTTTAGCCGGACTTTGTATTTGAGCAATCAACAGATACTCTTTAAGTAACGCAAAAAATTACCTCAGATGAATTCTCATGAGATTCATTATATACTCTTGGAACCTGCGAAAACAAAATTAATGCATTTTACAACACTTAAATAAAAAGAATTTACATGTTTAAAATATAGATTTTACTAAAACAAGCTTTTAGGAACTCACGGTAGTAGAATCAGTTGTATTTATAGTCCCATTGTCTGATATTGATGCCCTTGGAGAAGAGCCCTCCTCTGATCCTTCTCTTACAGGTGATGGTGGTCGCTTGGGAGCAACATAATTAACTTTTAACTTGAATTCCTCCACCTGATTTCCGGATTCCTTGTTAAACTGTTACAAGAGATGTATAAATTTCCATTTCTGGAGTCAAAAGTTTAAAGATAATGCTATCAGCCCAAGTAACTACCAACTCTGGAGTAATATCTTTAGGGGAAGCTCCAGGACTTGCAACAGCACTCTGAAGCAGAAACTTGTCCTTGCATTGCATGTTAGGAGGAGCCTCCTTTTGAGCTTGCATCGTAACTATTAACATACAAATCCGAGTTACCCACCAAATATGCATGTGTACAAGCACATATATGCACTATTACTGCTTGCGTCACAGATAATCAATCCATATACTCATACGTCATCAGCCATATGCTATTTGAGAATCAAATTTGGGTATTTAAAGGCTTGAAATACAAGTACTAATAAACGGCCATCATGTAAGGACCAACCCTTATCTATGTACAACATTCAAAGAAAAAAGTATGCCCTTGGCAGCTAACTTAATTTAATATGTTGTAACATGTCATAAATATAAATGTATTGAATATACCTTCTTAAAAAAACAAGACACAAGTTACATTAATCAAGCAACAGATAGCCAAAGTATTATGTTTAACTATTATATCAACCAGTTATATATTGGAAACAGTCAGAAGACAGATTATCCGCTTCCTTAGTTACATCGACATAATGTGATACAACTTTGAATGCACTTCTTAGAAGTGAAAGCTTGGAGTTTAATGGGTAAAACTTTGACAAAAAGACTGGCATAAAAGACACTTTGCATTCCTTAGTCACTGAAGCATCTCTTCCAAAACTTAACAGCAATCACATTACTTTTTTGTACAACCGTACAAGTATGGAGTTGCAGAATCTTTTACTTTAAAACATAAAAAGATAAAATTAAGGACTAATATCTATCTGCTATAACTTTGAAAACCTGTTCAAACACCCCATCTATAAAGCCTCGGATTGATTAAAATGGAGATAGCCCTTAATATATACATGTACAGTTTTGGACATAAGAACAACCGAATGATTGCGTGTTCTAAAGACGGTAAGAAAAAACATTCTTAATATTGCCAACATATAACGATGGTTAGAATTTAGATATAGACCAAATCCTAATGTAAGTGACACGTACCAGAATGTTTTGTTTGGGATCATTAAGATTTAAGGATAACAATCAAACTGGGATGGGATTGATAAAGACATACAACAAACACCAAAAAGGGAACTCGAAACATACGTATAACTACTATACCAAGTAAAAGAAAAAGGTAAAAACCTATGACATCACAGGTAGAATGAGGCAACACGACTCCAGTGTTAGGCCGAACACAGTACTTTTTCGGATTCGTAGTTTTCACCTGCAATTTCAACAAAAAAGAGAAAGCTAAGAACACATAAATGAAAACTTACTAAATTAGTAAATTCAAAAGTTAATTTGTGATCCCCATTGTCAATAAATTGGTAATCGGTGAGGAACCTATGTTAAGACTTAAGACTACAAGGGGAAAGTCGAGCCTTTAGCGATGTACTCAGCCAAACCGGTATTTTCATGCCCATTTCCTAGACTTTTACCTTAATTACTTAAAAATGTTTGAAACCGGGTTTCTAAGACCTTGGTACACCCAATGATCCTATCCTCAAATAATAATATATATGAAACATATACAATTATACATACAGTTTATAATACTATACAAATAATTTTAGAAAAATACCTTAAACGCCACATGATTATCGGTTTTGTTGGTCAATCGCATGGAACAACAGATCTGCTTCTTCAATTCAACTATACATATACATACATCAAAACGACACCGTATCACACACATAGAAAATTAAATAGCAACAGATCTATATATATATATATAGAACAATAACAATATATACAGAATTGTAACAAAGAGATGAGAATAATAAGATATTCATATACACGGAAAATTAAGCTCCTGGGGATCAACGCTAAGAAGCTCTCCGGTACTCATTTTTCAAATTGAAACGGACGCCGGAAAAATAACCGGCGGTATATTCCGTTACTGACGTCTGAGAAGCTATGTGTGTGAGAGAGAGAGAGAGAGAGAGAGAGAGGGAGATCTGGTTGTGGAAAAATGTGTGTTTTGTTGTTTTCCTGTTTCTGTGTGTGTGTGTGAGAGAGAGAGAGAGAGAGAAAGTAACAGAAATGCGTGTGTGTTGTGTTTTGTTGTTTTATTAATCACGCGGCTGTGATTATACCCCGGTTCCAGCGGTTCGGTTCGGATTCTTCCGGTGCAAAAATATTTTTGCTGGATGATTTACGTAAAAATTTAATTTAATTTATAACTAGATTTTAAACTCGTGTCCAACACTGGACACGAGACTTATGACATTATTAATTAAATGATTATCTGATTATTTGTTTTTTATTAATTAAATAAAATTATGTAAAAAACTTAATAACATCAACGAGAGTCAATTTGATGAAATTGAACGATATGTGATAATTATGGTGAAATCTCACCAAAACAAACCCTAATTTATATATATGTAAATCGGCATTCAAGAGATTCTATATATATATGTGTGTGTTTATATATATATAAAGAATCGGAACCTCTAAGATTAGGAAAAAAGAGGAAGAGGATCCTAAAGTTGTGCTCGTATATAAGTCGGACCCTAATATAAGTTACAAGGCTTATCAGACTTTTATAAGTCGGACCTTAATATATATATACACACATATATATAAAGTTGTGCTCGTATATATAACACGTGTATATAAGTCGGATCCTAAAGATCGGGAGACCGGATCTTGGAGGCTTAGCATTAATCAGATTTTAATATATATATGTATATATGAAATCGGATCTTAATATATATATATATATATATGTATAATCGGATCTTGAACAACCAGATTTATTCACATATATATATATATATATATATATATATATATATCAGTTGAGGCTTAGAAGAAAATAAAGGATCAGAACCTACCAGAGAGAATCCGGCTAAGCCCTGGGATTGGATGACACATTCAAAGAAGAAGAGATGGGATCGGATGACACGTTCAAAAAAGAAGAGATTGAAACAATATTAATATATATATATATACATTTATACATATATCAATATATATTACAAACCTAGGATTGGAACTTAGGATTGGCTATCAGGTGGGTCCCGCACTCAAATCAGATGACCCAAGGTCGGATCCTAGGAAAAGGAAAGGGGTTTCAAAGTAAGGTCGGATCCTAGAAGGTGATTTGAGAACCCTCGGTCTAGGGCTTGAGACCTCGTTGGTTCCCATTAAATTTGGCCCAAGGCTTTATTATTTTTCCTATTAACATCAACTTAAATATAATTATATTTAAATTGATAGCTTGAATTTTGGATGACTAATGGTTGACTAACAAGTAATAATTCTTGAATGATCGACCTCGTACCTTGGAATTTGGGCCAGCGGCCCAGTACAGCCCACGTACGAGGGAAACCCTAATGTGATAGCCTATAAATACTCATAATCATTGTTGTTAGATCATTCGAAAAAGACACAATCATTCACTATCAATTCAATTCACACACACACATTTATAACATTCTCTGCAACCACAGAGAATATACAGCAGTAGCAATACATACATATTCATCAACGTTCATCATCAATCAATCAATCATTATATCAAAATCATATTACATCCATATCCTCCATAGACCGATACATCTCTATGGGAAAATCATCTTACACCTTAGATTCGTCAAGAATTTATTAGGTTTGCACTCTTGTTTGAGGAGATCTTGATGATTTTCGTGGTTAAACCCTCCTTGTAATTGAGCTTTTCATTCTCATGCTCAAACAATATATTGGTTAATAAGTCATTAGTTTGACTATCTTTTAGTATATATTAAAATAAAATCAAAATTATACAATTACTATTAAAATCTTAATATATTTACTTTAAATTGAATTCATTTTTAATTATATATATATATATATGATATAATATAATATTGGATATACATTAGTTACTACTTTATTGGATAAATATTAACTTCTCGATTATTCTATTGGATATACATTAGCTATTATTATTATTTTTTATTATATTTAAATTATTAGGTAAAAAGTGTAAATTTGTGATGAAAAACAAAAAAGTGTAAATTAAAGTCAAAATTGAAAACAAAAGTCAACATTAAAAAATCAAGAGATTTGATCGATAAGTTATTAGAGCAATTGTGCTTTAGTGTAATAAAAGATTGACATATTTAAAAGTTATACTTAAGTTTTTCGACTATTGTTTTTTTCATGAGCTAATTTCATATAATCCCTTTAATTTAGTTGACTTCATCTTTTTAGTTTAGAGTGGGTCATAACCAACTCCATTTAAGTGGATTGACTAGGAGTATCTTATAAATTCATAATGTGGGCCCCAGATGTGAGTTTTTTCCGAGGTCTCTGGTTCGAGTCTTGAGTTTCTCATCTCAAGATATTTTTCAGAAAGAGGGGGTTGGAGATTCAGCAAATCGCTGGTTAAAATAAATTGTCTCAAACACGTCTAAATCGAAACTAACTTTAAAAAAAAAAAGAGTTAATTGCACAAATCATCCCCGTGGTTTACGTATTTTCATGATTTTCATCCTTTCAAGTTATTTTTAGTGGATTTCATCCTTCAACTTTACCTTTTTAGTGGATTTCGTCCTTCAACTTTACCTTTTTAGTCGATTACATCCTTCTGAGGGATGAAAAACACAAAAAGTATTCAAACTTTTTTAGCATCTTACATCCCTCAAAAGGATGTAATCCACTAAAAATGTAAAGTTGAAGGACGAAATCAACTAAAAAAAACTTGTAGGGATGAAAACCACGAAAATGTGTAAACCACGGGAATGATTTATGCAATTAGCTCAAAAAAAAAAGTTTAGAGTCGGTTGTGAACGTTTAATAGTCAACAAAAATGTCCCAAATTCTTTTTAAAAAAACAAAAAACAAAGTAAATGGCTTCCACCTTTTACATAATAACCAAAGTTATACATCATCATGTTTATATTCATCAAAAATGAAAATGGAAAAAGAAGATGTTACCAAATAAATCTATCAATAAAAGTGAAAAAAAAGTATATAATAAGTAGTATATTATTAAAAAAAACCCCAAAGATAAAACTAAAAGTAAAAACTAAAACTAAAAGTTTTTAAAAGTTTTGTTTAAATAAAAACATGTTAAAATTATATGCTAAAACCAAGAAAAGAAGTACATTTTTATTTCATAAAAGAGGAAACTTTTAAACAGATAATATTTAAATAAACCATGTTAAAATACATAAGAAATAAAGAATAAAAAAAGCAAAACCATTTAATAAAATCCAAAGTAACCCAAAATGAATAAAGACTCAAAACCCAGCCCATTAACACATTAAGAGACAAGCCCACCAACACATTCAATGTGTTCAGCGTTCAATATTAAAAAAAATAGAGAGTAAGTCACACCAGGATTCGAACTCGTATGAACATTAAAAGCGAAGTCCTGACCAACTTAATAATCCAGCCACTTGTTCAATACTTTCTGCAGCAAATATATATGTCTAACTAAAAATTGGCACAAAAAGACAAAATAACACTGTTCATTTCCATTTCTGTTAATAAAAGGTAATGGTTTTACAATAAAATTTAAGCAACATTTTTTATTGCAACAAGCCTCATTTTTTATCATCTTAAAAAGAATGGATGAAGATCTTAAAACTTTAGGGGTGAAGTTGGTGATCCTAACCCTTGAATTTAAATCAAAAGTCAAGATTCAAAGGTGATCTTTGAATCTTGATCCTTGATTTTAATTCAAGGGTCAAGATGTTTCTAACTTTACCCTTAAAGTTATAACCAACTTTAAGGGATCCTCATCCAAAAAGAATAGTACCTGCTTTAATTGATCGAATTAAGTGTCATTAACAATGAGTATAAGTGGTTGGTGACCAAGCAAGTGTTTTACATGTGATAGATAATTAATGAGAAATGGATATCATTATCTATACTATATTATAAAACAAATTTATATTTCAACTTGCAACTTTTTAATATTCAACATTTTAACATTTAACAATATACACTATATCATAACCTACATTACTCGGATATCAGATGAACTTTTTAAAATTATAGGTTATGTTTGGCACAAACTTTTTAAGAGCTATTTTATGAGCATTAACTTTTTATTTTAAACTAAAAACTCTTAAAGTGTTAAAAACTTTGTTTGGATGCAATTAGCCTTAACTTTTATTTCAAAGAAAGAACTTCAAAATGAAATCCTATTTGAAGTAGCATTTCAGGAGCTTTAAATTTTCGATGAAGCTTTTAATATTTAAAAACTACACAATTATCTCTGAAGTTGCAGTTGTGATTATCATACCAAGCACTTTTAAAAAATAAAAACTACGTATCTGCTTGGCAAGGGGCTTTTGAGGGCTTTTATTGGCTAAAAGCCTTGAGCTTTTATTATAAGCTCCTTTTAAAACTATGGCCCTCTTTGTAAAGACATTTGAATTCAAAAGCCTCAGCCCCCAAAAAGTTCCTAAAAGCTCCGACAGGTCTTTAAAATAAAAGCTTGTGTAAGAAGGGTTGAAATAGAATCCCCAACCCCAAGCCCTATTTCTAAGCTCCAACTCCAAACCCCTAATTACAACCCCAACTTGAAGCTTTTGTGCCAAACATATCCTACAACTCACAACTCAAACTAAAAGCTCCAACTAAAAGCTGCATCTACAAGCTACAACTATTTTTGCCAAACATACCCATCATATTCGAAAGAAAGAAAGAAACTGCTCAGTGCCGCCTTCCGCGGGTTTTGAGCCCCAACACCTCGATGGTATATGGGGGAGGTTAAGATGTAGGCAGACCTTACCCCTACCTAAGTAGAGAGGTTGCTTCCAGTTTCTACCTAAATGGTACCTCTAACCTTTGCATGGGATAAGGATCGAACCCATGACCTCTGTTTCCAAAGGCCAAAGTGTTTACTACTGATCATACCCATCATATTCGGATTATCCAAATATCCAAAACTTACACATTTGGCTGGGCTGGACTTACTGCTCTGTTAATATATACTGGGCCACTGTCACTTGTTAAAGACTTTAAATTAAACATATTCCTTTTTTACTTTGTCTTTTATTTTTACCCCATTGAGTGATTTACTCCATCTCTCTCTCTTTCCTTGTACTTTTCCTTTTCATTATTGTCTTCGATCTAAATTTCTCAACCGCCCACCTTCGTTTAATTTACCATGTTCTTAAGTTCAATATATATCTCCATTAATATTGGGGCATTAAGGATATCAGAAATAGTGGCGGTGGCTTGGCTCACAAAAAATGATAATGGGTTTTGGGAAACTCACTACCATTAGTCTGATGATAATGGGGCATATAAAGGGTAGTTTGGTTCGCAAAATGTTTTTGAAGGTGGTGCTCGTTGGTTCCTAGTTGCGAAAGGCCGAGAACAAGTAAAGAAGTAAAGTGGCAGCCCATTTAATTAACATTTAGCCCAAAATATTGAAAGTCTAATAGAGGTGGTGCACATGGGCCGAAGCCCATTCCTTTCCTTGTGTCTAAATGGAGCAGCAGCCCACTTGGGCTAGATTAGTCGTGAGCCCAGCCAAGAAAAAAAAGGCCACAGCCTTTTGTTTTGTAAAAAGAGGTCGGCAGGCATCAAATATATATATATAAAGAGAGGTGCTTGGGGAGATTTGGACGTACATAAAAGTCGGCTAGGAGGGAATATTTAGAGTAGAAGTTTTCGAGGAGGTGCTGGACGAATTTGGAGGGGACGAGAGTTTGGAGGTCGGCTAAGGGTTTATTGGTGATTGGTTAGAAGGTGCGAAGAGATAAAAAAGGCTTTTGCTTTTTCTTGGTTTTAATTATTCGTTCGTGAGAGGCAGCAAAAGACGAAAGCCGCAGCCACGTTCTTAGTTTTAGAATCATCAGCAAAACTGCAAGCCAATTCTCGTTCGACTCTTTTCTCTTTTATTATTAATAGTTGTTTAATTACAAGACTATATTACTATACAATATTATTATGGATTATACTTATATAATATTTGTTAGTTTTATTAGTCTTGTCATGTGTAGCTAGATTTTTAATCATCTACTAAGATGAAATGATACAATTGAATGATGGTTGCACTATTTTTATAATTCAAGTTGATTTGATTTAACGTTGTGTCGTAATCTTAGCTTGTTATTTTTTTGTTATTTAACTCTTAATTGCAGATAGTTTTTGCATGATCTTAGTGGTAACTTAGGTTGTGTAAAAGTTATTTTGATTGCTTGATTAGAAGCGATTGTTTCTATGACGGGTACGGTAGAAAGTAATTAATAGTTAATAACATATTAATTATCATACATCTTAATCTTTTACAATAATAATAATAATAATAATAATAATAATAATAATAATAATAATAATAATAATAATAATAATAATAATAATAATAATAATAATAATAATTGTACTTTCCATCATAGCTCAGTGGTTGAGCACCAGCTATATATGCTAGAGGTCTCGAGTTCGAGACATGGAAAGACATTTTAAAGGAATTTCACATAAGGTACTCCATTGAAGCAGATTTGAGTCATGTAGAGGGGGCATGGTTTTATCCTAATTAAATGTCGTGCCTTCGGACGGTTTAGTTGGGAGTTTCTCCTCCTATTAGGTATTGAGGGTGAGGTGGCTCTCTAACGTGGATCTGGTTAAAACAACGTAAGCTAGATACCGTGTTGCGGGTAAATAATCCACATTTAAAAAAAAAATTAAAAAAATAATGATTAATAATAATAATGATAATAGTACTACTGTAGTAGGTATACTCTCGGTCAAAACACACAACACACCACACACAACACAATCTCCCAAGTCCCATCAAAGACCTATCGAACAAAAAATCCATCACCGATCCACCCAAACTTCTTTTCACCACAAATTAGCAGTGTCTTACTCCGGCGATCAAGTTTTATTTGTTTTTTTAAACAGCATCCTTATAAAGATCCCCTTTTCACCTTTATTAATCTTTCTCCGGTGGCTGTTATTCCGACCGCCGTGAATAACTAGCAGCGGTTGTGGCTATTACTCCGATAAGCATTAGTGGTGGTGGCTTTTTCTCTGATAAGCAACATCGCTGGTGGCTACTGACCTACTATTACTCCGCTAATCAGCAGTGGTGGTGTTACTGTAATTCCGGTAAGTACCATGGTGGAGCTGATAATATGGAGAAAAAAGAGAGGTAGGCTAAATAAATAATGTAGGATTTAATTTTAGAGGAGGGGTTGTTTTTTCAAATTTTAGATTCCAATTCCATCAGCTATCTCAACCAAACGTTAGAATTCAAATTCCAATTCCTAGGAATTCCATGAACCAAACACCCCCTAAGGAAAAGAAAGTTGATGTAGCTGTTTTGATCACTATCTGCGATTGAACACCCCTGGCTCAAAGGTATTATAGACTTTTTAGTTAGATAAGGGATGGTTTTTGTTAACGAAAGGACACCATGTAGAGATGGATGTTGTTAATATCTTCAAGTAGGGATGGTTAATGAGAAAATAAATAAAATACAGGGATGGTTTCTGTAATTTGTATAAGTATGGATAAATATATATATCTATATAATCGAGGAGGATACCCAAACCTGACTGAAGTCTTATAACCGAAGTCTTTTAAGTATTTCTATAGGATTTATTTATAACCGAATTATGGTAGTTTTCCTCTGTTTGATTTTTTTTTTATTATTTATTATTTATTTCAGTTTGCCCCAAACACAATAATTCTCATCTCAAATTGTCGTTTTTGTTGTTGTTATAGGTGTAATTACTTAAATTAATTTTTTGTATCATTATAATAGAAGATATCGTCAGTTAGAGATCCCCCCAAGCAGCATCTAAATTATTTACTTGACCAGCAATGGTTAAGTTGGGTAATTTATCACTACGGCCTTGGACTCTTTACCAAAAGTAATAGTTTTTCTCTTTCTTTGTTTTTGTTTACAAAAAGAATCCTTACAGCTATAATGAATGGTTTTCTCAAATTGATTGATTGATTGTAGCAGCAGGAGGAGAAAAAGGAAATCCAAGGATTCGGGTGAATTAGAAGCGAATAAAGCCTACAAAAAGTAATCATTCTTCTCTTTGTTTGTTTTCGCATTTCAGTCTTTAATAACACCCCCGAATTGTTCCTACTTTAACAAATTGATTGTTGCAGGAACAAAAATTCCGCACGAGCTCAGTTTGACAAAAAGTAATAGTATTTTTCTTTTTTCTGTTTGTTTGTTTTTGTGTTTCAGTTTCATGTGCCCCCAAATTACAATAACATCTAGAATTGTTGGAGATATAAAATTTCTATTGTTAAAAAATTGTAGCAGGGAAGCAAAATCCATATGGTGTTGTTCACCCAAGTTTTCGGATGTGCTAAAAGCTAAAGCGGCTGTGTTTCCATCTCTACCTCGTCAAGAACAGTTAGCCTTTGCCCCCATAATATCTATTATTTTGTTTCACAACCCTATTTTTTAATTGTCGTGGTTATGAATTGATTGCAGACTTGTGTGCCTAACAGCGGCGAGCTTTGCAATCAAAGCGTGAGTCTATTCGTTCTTTCCTTGTATATATCACTTTCATATATGTTGCGTTGTATAATTGTTTCAAGTAGTATATATCAGTGTTAGTGTTTGTTTCTGTGTAGTTATGACAGCGATTTAGTATACTCTAGAAAGAAAAAAAAGGAACTTTCCGACCGCAAAGGGTGGGGTTCATACCTGACCAATGAAGAATTGTGAGTATCTAGCTAGTATTTTATATTGTAATAATTTTTATATAAATAAGAGTAGTATAGATTGATAGTAATGTTTAAATTTTGCAATTGATCGAGGGAGCTCGGTTCAGTTACTTTATCATTAACGAATTGAAATTATTGTTGTTGAAGAGCAATAATTGGGGAATTGGACGGAAAGGAGGCCACAGATATATTCAATGGATCTCAGAAGAATTCCTACGAGTATTCTACTTTTGGCAGCAGTGTCAGTTCATATTCTATTGAAGGAAGGGAACACGGGCTATATAGTATGCACTGCGGAGATCGCATGGTATCAACTTGGATTGGAGAACCTTTTGTAGACAGAGATGATATAGATTACGAAGATGAAGATGAAGATAATAGTGAAGAAATACTCGAAGACAAAGCAAGTACAAAATTGCTTGAGGGACATCAAAGTTATTGGATGAAGATGGAGGAGGCGATGTTTAGAAACCAAGTTCTATCAATCTGATGACAAAAATGAAAAGAAAAGAAGCAAAGTTCGATCAATCTAATGACCAAAAGAAAAAGAAATGCTTGAGATGAAGTTGACGCAGAGGGAAGAAGATATTGCCATATTGGCGGAGTTTGTTTGGTAATTTTGGGGCCCGTGGAATATTGAATGGTCGTATGCTTATTTTTTTGTGTGTTAAGAAGATTGTTAATTTTTTATTTTGGGGGGGAGAATCATTATTGTCATATGCTTTTGTATTAAGATATTTAATTTAGTTTTCTTAATTGCTCTCCTTACTATGTGTTTTTCTTATATTAGTGTGTATTTGTATTATAATTGTATGTATGATATGTAGAAAAAGTATATGTTGGGTGAAGTACTAATTGTCTGCTGGAAAAGTACATTGAGTTTGGGCAGCCTAAAGTTTAGGCAGGATAATACAAAATAAAGTGTGTAGCAGAAGAGAGAAGACTCTCTTGTAAAGGAAGATTAAATCCTTCCAACTGCACAATCAAGAAACAAACTTTAGATTTGAATCGAAGCTGAATCTCTTCCTTTTCTTGATATATTCAGATTTATTGTGGATCCAAATTCAGATTGGTTATTACATGTGCCGACAATATAAAAAAGAAGTCTGCGCTGTTGAGACTATTTTTAATAAGCAGATTGAAAAAGCTGAGAATCTGGATTCTGGATCCGTTTTCTTGTCAAGCTCATCAAATTGAGGCCATAACATACGAACTGGTGTAACATTTGACAATGATCATAAGTTTTACAAATTCTACAGCAGGTATAACTGTAAGCAACAAAAAAAGAAAAGAGATTAGCTGAAGAAAAGTTCTCGTGAGTGCCTCTTAGTTCCTTTTTAACTTTCTATGGTTTTCTGTTGTAATTTTCTTATTGCTTAACCTTTGTTGTACATGATTATACCGTTCGTTTACAAGCTACTCCGAAACTTTTTAAGGTTTTTTTTAATATTTAGGTTTTTAAAATTATTTTTATAGTTATAATAATGAGTAATGAAAGGTACACAAATGTTACTGAGTTTACTAGCAATGGAAATGAAAGGTACACAAATGTTAATATGGTGAAACGTGAAAGAAAATGTATATCCAAATCCATGGTGGCTGATTTCTTTGAAGTTGGATTTGTGTTTATTGTTGCAGATTTTTTTTGTTCGGATGTAAATAGGTTTTAGGTAGACAAGACATAGTTATATAGATCTTTGAGTACATATGGGATTCTTGATTTCTGATTTTTATTTGTTTAGATATACATATTTTTGATTCAGATCTTAAAGGTTTTTGCCCCGAAGAATGATGTTCTTGGAAAAGAATATTTTTATATTTGACACACTATATGCTAACTCATAAGTCCATGTAGACATTTTAACGACTATGGCATGTCACATTAATAGTTAACGGAAGTTTAGCGTTAAAAATTAATGATATTACCTTTATTGAAAACTTTTTAAAACCAAGTCCTTTTAATAGTCAAAACCTAAATAGGTTCCCCTAATTAGGAATTTTGAGTAAAAAGATTACCTTTTTATGTATTTTGCCAACTGCATAAATGTTTAACATCTTACACAGAATTAAAAAACTATATATGATAATTATATTTTTTGAACAGGTCACTTTTTGGTAACATAAAATTTCAAACATACAACCTCTAATTTCATAACTATAAATAACAATAAAAGTTTATATATCAATTATTTTTCAAAGTAAAAAAGATTATACAAGGTACATCTCCATTATTAAAATTTTGAGTATACAAAAGTTTATCAATTAAGGATCTGACACACTGACAATTGTATGTTACAATCTCTTGAGTCTCTTGAGTTAAATCAAAAAAGATATCAAATTGTTAATTGGAAGATTGGTCCCTATGGTTTTTCCATTTAAGCAATGGAGGTCCTTTCTGAGTTTACTAGCAATGATGGTCCCTTCTATTAAAACTTGACGACATTCGCTAACGGTTCTGTTAGAAAGGGACCAATCTTGCAAAAAATTCTCAAAACAGAAACCCCATTGCAACGATACTTAAAAAGGGATCCTCATTGCTAAAGTGTGTAAACCACACGGACCAACTTTGCAATTAACTCTTCTGTGTTTTTTGACTTTTGTTTTTTGAATTTGCTTTGTGGCAGCTATTTGGTTGCTTTTTGGCACATTTTGTGTTTCTGGTTTTTGCTTTTTGCGTTTTCTTTTCGGCATCTTATCCGGCTCAAAAGGAATTTCACCGATTCCATCCATAGCCCAATCGTCATAAACGTAAAATCTGACTTTGGACATCTTAATATAATAAGGCATGTTGAAGAAATTGGAAAACCCATTAGCAAACTTCCCACCATGCATGTCAACAATAGCATCACGCACCAAGTTCATGAGGCTTTTGATCTTCAATTGGATAGCAGCCTGACATGAGAAGAGAAAATTGTGAAGCAAATTAAACAAATGATATGTATACATATTCATAAGAAAGCAAAAAGGGCTAATTGATTGGAAAATTCTCCAACTTGACACAATAACTTTAATTGAGGTCTAAAAAAATAATAAGTTCTTTATCTATCATTGTATTAAAAACTTGTTAAAACATTTTTTTTGGACATGATGTGGAGTCGGTCATTGCTAATCTGAAATCTACCTTCGAGAAACCATGCTAAACCCCACTTAACCCCTATTTAATATTATTTATTTTTATATATATCTATCCTGTAACTAAAACAACAACTTATTTCTACACCTGGCACTACTAAGAGTCTTTGTTGGGCCTAAACTTCCCCCCTAACACATCCTGTGCGCTTGTCCCAACATTCCTTTCTACTCTATTTTCTTTTCTAACTTTTGCTAAATTAAAAATTACAAAAAAAAAAAAAGTTAAGTATTTAGGGATGTACGTAACTTGTACACTTTTCCAATTGTATGAAAACAACTTCCATCCGGTTCATTGTATGTAATTAACTTGCAAAATTGAAAAAACTGTGCGGCTAAATGTTGATGTGGAGGTCACTCATTGTGTCACGTCTCAGATGTCAGACGATGCAACATTAGTTTTCGACCGAATTCTTACACGATTCGTTCAATTTTGCAAGTTAATTACATACAATGAACTAGATGAAAGTTGTTTCACACAATAGGAAAAGTGTACAAGTTCGTACATCCCCAAATACTTAATCCCCCAAAAAACCCTTGTCACATCTGCAAGTTTCTCAACACTTTTCCATATGTAAACCTTATCCCTTTTTTTCAAAATTGATCCATTCACTCCGATCAATCTCCACATCAAAATCGCCCTTGAAACCCCTGAAACTGTCCTCTGCGGTTCCATCTCCAGGTTTGTCTATCTATCTATTTATCTATCTATCTATATAAGAATCCTGACATTTTTTTTTACCAATAGATCTAATCGAACTTCCAATCCAGGTCTATCAAAAGTTGTATACAGTTTGGTTTACGGAGACTTGATAGGCCAGCCTAGTTTAGAAGGCTGTTAAGGCAGAAGGCCTTACAGCTTAAGACAAAGCAGCCCTGTCAAGCACTGTTCACACGAATTTTGATTAAATAGGTAGTAATTGTGTTTGTTTAATGTATAGTGTATACTTTTGTGATGTAATTGTGGAAGTCTTGTATCATTAGTTATTTGACATGTTTTTACATTTTATTTGAATTATCATGATTTGTACTAGGCTACTGGGTTTGTATTAGCAATCCTTGTATACTTTACAAAGCAATCATTTGACTATGAACAGTGAAATTGCTTACTTAATACAGTAAGATGGTATAGAAGGAGTGTCAGTACTGTAGTTTAAGTTGACGTTCTATCAATCTATCATGATTGATACTGCATTTTTTATTGTTATGTTATTGATCACTTCTGCTTACATACTTTAGGTGTTAGAGCATAGCATGCTCAAACTGATAAAAGAGAATATGCTATTGAGATGAAAAAGATTGTTGAAAGGCAAGCTTACTTATCATTTCTTTTTGGTTTGGTTAATTTATAATCTAATGGATACCCAGGTTTTATGAGATATTGACTATTGGCTTTAAACTTGAACCTTTTTCTTTCAGCACTCCCAATTTGTTAATTAGATAGGTGATGGTAACATATCTTTATCTGAGAAAAACTGATGATGTCAAAAGTGTTCAGATGTTTTTTGGGGATGAATTAGTGAGGTTAAATTTCATTTATAAATATATAAGTACTTTGTGCACATATTATGGAAGTCAAATTAGTTTTTATATAAATGGGTTGCTTAATTATTATTATCTACATTGCTTTGCAAAATATTAAATATATTTCATCACATGTCTGACCTTGCCTTACATCATAGTGTGCTAATCTGAAAACTTTGTCTTTAGTTCCTAAATTTTCAAAGCATATGCTCCTTTTTAAAAATAAATATTCATACGAACTTGCATGCTATCATGATAATATTGTTGGATATAATACTTCTTCGTTTGAAAACAAGCATCTCTACATCCATATGGAACTCTCTGATCACAGTCTATCTATTAACCACTCCACAAAATTGAGTCTAGACGGTGAAGTGTTGGAAGCAATGCCCAAGGGTGATATACTTTATACAACACATTTCTATTATGTGTAGGAGTGCAAAGTTCATGGGTTTGGGCGGGTCTGTGTAAAAGGGAAAATTTGTTTCGACGAATTCAATTTATGTCATTTGTCTATTGAGATAGTATATATATATATACACACACACACACTATATGAATGACTACTTAGTTTTTGTGTAAGTTTGTCCTATGTGGCACCCCCTAGATTGCAAGAAAAGGGCTGAAATCTTTAGTGGATTTTTTAAGAAAAAGGTATGCGTGCTGTTGAAGATAAAACAACAGTTATTACTTTGTAGGATTCTCCCTTATTTTTGCAAAATCATATTATATTGTATATGTAAACCGTCTTCTATCTCCCTCCCTCTCTTTCTCTCTTTGTACGTAATCCATCTTCTCCAAATTATTATTGAATAGGTCGTTGAATTATCAAAGGGATCAGAAAGGAATTAAATTAAGTTTTGCACTTGGGTGACAAAGATGATCATTATCAAGTATCCTTCTTTGTCTATTACTATTTTGGTGATTAGATGAAGGATTTTTTATTTTATCAAACTGTATAATAAGATTACATTACATTAAACTCATACATAGAAAGTAAAGCAGGTCTCTTTTTCATATTCCATATCATCGGGAAATCACAAAAACTCGATTCTTTGATATTATGAATCCCAATTTTTTCTTAATCAACTCAAGGTATCCTCTCAATTTCAGTTGATGTTTTATTGAGCTTTGATAGGGTTCTTATTTATTTATTTATTATTTTTAATCAATTTTCGTATTGATACGGTTGTTGTTGTTGTAAATTCGGGAATGTGACGTCGTTGGTGTTATGTTTTGTGTAATAAAGTTCATACATATCTTATTATGCCGTCTAATTTATTTAATTGTATATGGTCATCAAATTCAATTTATGTAAATTTTCATACACAGATTAAACATAGATTATTTGGTTTTACGGATTGTGAATGAACCTATAAACCAATCTTAGTATTCTGTTTAATTTTTATAACTAGAGCATAAAGTAGTTCAATTTGTGTTCGGTGTTGCATATCGCTTTAATTGATATTTGTTTCTACAGTTTTGTGTATCCCATGATATAGATCTTATTATGTTGTCTAATTCAAGCTATTGTTTCGTTTCCTTACATGAATGACTACGATAAGGGAATATTTTGAGCATAAGTTGTTTCTGATAAGAGAATATTATGTTCCTGATTTGAGTTGATTGCTGTTCAAACAACTCCATGGGAAAAGACAAACCTAACTATTCTACTCAGGTACTCATCATCATATCTGCTGGTACATTCAAAAGTAATTCTTTCTGTTATTTCTTTGTATTATTCTGTGCTGTTTAATTAGTTCTCACATGTAGTGTATATTTGTATGTAAATTCCAAATTAACTTCTCATTCAAAATTGTGGCTCTATGAAACAAGGAAACTTGGTATGTTCGCATGAGTTAAAAACTGTTATCATTGTCAATCTGGAACCTTTTTTTTACATTTTTATTGTGAAAGTATATTGCTCCATTAGCACGGGCTCTCATATATGTCCATGGGAAGCATGTCATTCATAGAGATATTAAACCAGAGAACCCCTTAATTGGTGCATAGGTAAACCTTCATAATACATCAGTTGTGGATAGCATTTGTTGTTTTACAATTGATTTGGCTGAAGCTACAAAGCATAATGTATGTATTTCCTGTTTGTTTCAGGGTAAATTAAAGATTGCTGATTTTTGCTGTTCCGTATATACATTCAACAACAGGCAAACCATGTTTCAGGGTTGGATGTGAATGGCAGAAACACGGACAGGGTCAGCACATACTACTTTATGGGTCATTTTTTGGATATTCAATGGTTAGAAAACCTTTTAACCACGGAATGCTGGTTTAGTCTTAGTGTTGGGCATGCTTGGGGACCTCACTGTGGCAACATATAAGAAGACTGCACTTACTATTAGAATTATTGCTCATCACCAGAAAGAAAATAACACAAAGAAGTTGTGAGTTCTATTTTCCTGTAAGACGCAATTGACCCAGGTTACTATCTTTTCATAAAACTTCTTTTTTACATTTTCATTGGTTCTGCTACTGTAGCATTATGATAGATAATGCATGTCTTTTAAGAGTTGCGGGCTATAAAGAGACCGTTATAAAAGTGACTTACTTTAGTTTGGTTTCTATTTGGCATAATGAATGTCATTTCCACCCAGTACTTCCTATTCTTGATTCAAGGTAATTCTACTTTAAAAGAGGTTGATGTTGGGTAATCTGACCTCAGTACGTGATCAAAATGATATTTGACAGCTAAATTGTTGGTAGATATTTGAGAGCTGAATTGTTGGTAACTTCGATTATATTGGCCTTTGATTTCTGACGTGGGTGTTGTCACACTAATGAGTCATATAAAAGTTGGCTAGCTTAATAGAAAATTTTGAGTAGGTGATACCTTTTTTTAGTGGATAAAGTGTTAAACAAAATTTGTTATCCTTTATAAGTCAGACTAAAGCATGTTATCTATCTATATGCAATTTGCCCTTTATTTTGTTCGTGCAGTTCCTTTATGGAAGGGCTATACCTTACCAGCAGGTTACTTTAATCACCATGTACCTGATGGGTGTTGCAATTAATTATTGCATACATTTTTCTGTCGGTTTTGAACTACAAGGCTTACTATTAGAATCCATGAATGTAACTGCGAGACGTATAAAAGAACTTATAAATGAGATTAATGATAACTCAACTGAGATAGGTAGAATGGTTCGTGTTGAAGAACATTTTACTGGTGAGAAAAATGCATTAGTATTAAACAAAAGTTAAGTAATCAAATATTCAAATGTCAATTTCCACCATTATTTTAGATAGAATTGGTTTAAAATAGTCTCTAATGGGTCCAATAAAAATCGATATGCTATTTAAGGAAAAACCAGAAAGTTCCCCAAATTTTATTTCGAATGCATATAATCTCCTATATCATTTTTGATCATGAATTCATTATTTTTGAAATAGTAACTTTTAAAATCATATTTTACATGAGGGCCTTGTGTGAGCTAGATTCTAGAACGAAACAGAGTAATCTTAAGTATTTTATGATCCTCTGACTAACTACATAACTTTATAGTTAGTGACTTAAAGTTAATTGCATTAGTAATATGTAAATTTCTACGGAGTACATAATATTTAGGTCCAGACGAGATTATACATTCTTTATTCAAAACGGGGGGTACCCAACAGGAGGCTGCAAAGCTTTTCGGCCAGTCACAAACTACGATCAAAGCTGAATAGATTCATCTCCACAACATACATCTACTGTTAGCTACATCAAACAATGTTTAATTTTTTTAAATATGAAAAAAGATTTGCAGTTTTCAAGTTGCATAAGATCAAGTTACTTAAGTTATCTGGTGATTTAGATAGAAGCAATTAAGTGCCCTGGAAACCTTATGCTTTTTAGCATTTTCCTTGTATTCAGTCGAAATAGTGATTGAAATTGGTTTTGGGTTACTCCATGTAAGTAAAAGCAATTAAGCTTTTAATTTTATAATATCTAAAAGCACGAATGATTGGTCTTGGGTTACTTGGTGTAAACACTAATTGCTTAAAAGAAAGTTATGTTGAAAAAAGTGAAGGAAATAATTGAAACAATACATGGAGTTGAAGTAGATGATGGTGACAGCTCGGATGTGCAATCAATGACGAATGAAGAAACTGAAGAAATGTTCAAGACTGCATAAGGCATTGTTGATGTGATTGTTCCAGAAGCACCCCAAGTTACAACCGGTCAGAGAGGGCAGAAAAATGATGTTCCAAAACATCGAAGGTTAAGTAAACGTGGGGTGGATGCAAGTCAACTTAATACACGCATGTGCTTAAGGGCTAAGGCCAAGGAAATTAAAGCTTCATGAAAAAGGTGCAAATTTGGAGAATCCGATTGAATTCAATAGTTTGATATTTGCAGTAATGATTTGTGTTTGTAAGTCATGTAGTTTAAGTTTCAGTCTAAGAACCATATGTTGTCTTTTGTGCCTTAATGCTGACTAATTACATTGTTTTGTTGAAAAATTAGGGTTAAGTCACTGGATGAAAAATGTACTTTCCTTCATTTACATGGTTGGCTGATTGCATATTGAATTGGATTATTAATGTATATCACCCATATAAATTTCAACTTTTTACATGGTTGACCAACTGATGACCTAATGACCTGCTATACAGGTTAAACTTTATTTTTACCTTTTTTTTAAAAAAAATATTATTTTATGCTTCTCTCTCATCTAAGTTTCTCCTTCATCTCTATCAATCATCTATTTGATTACCCTCTGATTGATTATTAAATTTCATAAACATACACACTAATGTATACATTTTGATTGATTTCTCTCTCTCTCACACGCACATAAATTTCTATAGGAATAAAATGCAGAAACCCTATATTCCATACCAAAATTCCCAACATAAAGTCACCCAAATATTCCGGCAGAAAGGGACTGCTTAAAATTTTCGTCGGAATAACGATTTATGGTGGTGCAGTAGTGTTAGATATTGGGTCTTGGAAAGTGGTGGGCTGTGTAAAATGATTTTGTATCTATAGAATATAGATGTGTATATATTGTGTATTAAATGTGTTTGGCTTTTATGAGTAAATTGGTTGATTAATAAGGAAGGAATGAAGGAAGGAGATATTGGGATCGGATGGAAGAATATGCTGCCTAAAATTTACCTTTTCATACAAATCTAGTGGGTCAAATTTACCTTTTCTTGTTACCATCTTTTTCCGGCGAACATTTCCGGCCAAGAAGGTATGGAGGGTGGGTTGTTCATCAAAAGAAAATATTCAATTAAAAAAAAAAGCAATTAACCTGTTATAGCAAGTCATTAGGTCAGCAATTGGTCAACCATGTAAAAAATTGAAAAGTATATGGGTGATATATATCAATAATCCATTTCAATGGGCAACTATGTAAATAAGGAAAAGTCCATTGTTCATCCAGTGACGTAACCCGAAAAATTATGATTGTCTTAGTAGAATCAATGGCAAGTGGTTATGAACATGTGTAATGACATGAATGTAGGAGTTTGGTTTATCTTATTAGATCATAGTTCTTGTTTTGTATGATTTGCATTGTCTCATAAGGATCATTATGTATCTTTATAAAAGGTAGCATCATGTAATGGTATGTCTTCACAATAACTCCTTCATGCACTTTTATATCATATTAAGACACAGTTACTTTTTTTGGTTGTTCTTTATGAACAACTGATTATACAACGATTATGAAATAGTATTGGAAATTGGATGGGGTGTTTGGTCAGAATATTGAAAATACAATACCATCCAAATCAAATGATATCGTTCCTTTTAAAAGGTATCTAATATTAAAGTTGTTATTGTAAAACTAAATTGACCAAATATATTGGAAACCTCACAACATTTTCAATTTACTTAATGTATCGCAATTACTGTTGTATATACCTATAATTGCATTACATATATATGTGATGAAGTTGCGCCATATCAACCTGAGACACCCCTTGACAAGCCGTTATAAATGTGTTCCTTTGATTTTTGTTTTGTAGCTTTATTAGTAAAAAGAAGTATTAATTAGTCTATTGAATTGCTTTATTTACAAGCTCTAATGTTTACAATATCCATCTACATCCTCCACCCATCTTTCAAATTGCTTGCATTATGGTGGGATAATGTTTAAGTTACGCAAAGGCTATGAATATGTCGGTGGTGGGACAATCTTGATACCTAATATCAATACAAACAAATTTATGATAAATGAATTGCGAGCATTGTACTATACAAAATTCCCTAGACGCACACATGAAGTTTGGTACAGAAAATGTCCAAGGAAATTTCTTCGGATTAAGATTCATTTACTTCGGTTTTTGAGGATCAGCACCTGATATTGTTATTTAGGATATGCTAGATTTTAGACTCGTGTCCAACATCGGACACGAGACTTACGACATTATCAATATTAGATCTTCATACATTTAACTCATCAAAACTTTTAATTTCTAAGTTGAAGATATACGTAATAACTAAATGTTCAATTCAAATGTCAAGAATGTTATGAAATAAAAAGCAAAGTAATGTAATAAATGAACATTGGAAGCATATATTTCTCTTGTTTTATGATTCCTATTGTGTTTATGCTAGGATGTTGTATATCGATCTATGTTTTGTGATTTGTATTGTGTTTAGGATTGAATCTAGAGATTTTTATATTAAATATTAAATTAATTATTTATACAATGTATATTTATCTAATTTAATATTGTGTAAAGTTCGGTTATGGGATTAGGATATATAGGTAGCTACCAATTTTTTTATTTTTTAATAACATTTAATAACCTCATGGTCGATATTTTTATATGTGTTTATATGTTTATTTTATTTATATAATATAAAGTCAATAAAAGTCAAAATTAATTATTTGAAGAAATCAAGAGATGTAATTGGTCAATAAGCTATTAGAGCAAGTGTCCTTTAGTATAATAAAAGATTGATATAAAAAAAAGTACCAATAGCACGTGGAGGCAGTAAAATGTCACTTTTTAGTTCTTTTTTTCTCTTTTTTTTGTACTATTCATTTTTATTTGTGTTTTATGTTATTCCCGGTTTATGTTTTCGGTTTTTGTGACTTTGGTATGTAATTGCAATATAGAGGCTTAATCCTCCAGTTTTTTGTGTTTATAATGATTCACATATCAGTACTCATATAACTTGATACAATCATAAAGTTTGTTAATCATAAATTCATCCCGTTTTCATTATCTTAACATTATCAACACGCACTCATATATATATTCATACTATCGTAATTTGGTGAGTATTGTACTATTTTATAAAGAATACATAATTAAATATTTAACATCGGGATCTAAGTTTGTAAGCGCATTGCGCGGGTCTAAACACTAGTATGTATATATATTCTAGAGGGTATGGAGTATCCAAATTGGGTGTGAACCCCTCACATCTTTTTTTTTTAATCCATCAAAAGCATGGGCCCAAGCATATATATATATATATTAAAATATTGTTATGTGAGGGGTTCTACACCCTTGGGTATCTAACAGCCATATACTGATATACTCCATTTTCTCATATATATATATATATATTAAGGAGATAAGAAGAAGGGGCGGGCGTACGTACACTGAGAAGTAGAGCAAGAATGGATAGCGGCTTATCACGGACGAATTCGGAGTTGAATTCCCCCAACTTTTTTGAGAAGAGATCCACATGTTGATGGCCATAGGTTTCCATGATGTTGCAACGTCCAAGACAAAAACTTTCTACCATTGAAACGATGTGCTTTGGGCTTTGAATATCTCGTGGACTATAGCCTATATCTCGTGGATCCACATCAAACCGTGGATCTGGATCATCCTCCTTTCTCGTTTCATCTATATCTTCCAAAAGGTCATAGAGTTCTTCAGATTCATAGATACATCTCACATCCACACGCACAATCTCACCGCCCCGACAACGCAATTTAAACTTGGCCTCCCTCTGCAACCCTTTTATTTTTGGTGAACCCGTTTTTTCTATCGGCGCTGATTTAGAATTATTTTCCATGGTCGGTCGGTCGGTCCAAACCTTCTGATCGATGATGATTTATTTTTGATAGAATAAAACCCAGCTCCATCTATTAAAAAAACCTATTATATTTCCTTATTTTTATTTCAAACCACTCCTTACTAAATACGTACTTTACACATTCAGTCCTAATCTAATGTACTTGTACATTGTAACCCCAAACTCTTATCACAGTATCTCCCACACAATATTTAATAATCCGTCGATCGAACTAGTTAGGTTTTTTTATTTATTTTTCTTAAAAGATGCTACTAATTTGCTATAAGCCAACAAAAATAATTAAAATACCAAAATAACATTAAAGTATACACATTATTATAATAATAATTTTTTAAAGAAACTGGTTATGCAAAAAAATACCAGCCAAAAACCCAAAAATAGGTTGGACAAAATAAGTAAAAAAATCCGGGTTTAAAAACAGGAGACCCTTCAAAAACTCATCAAAACCGACCAGCTAACTCGTATCCGTGTATAAAGCATTGCTATCAAGTAAGCCTAGAAATCTCATTTGCAAATATGCGACCAATACAAGCTACAATGATGAAAATAATTAAACTTGGTTACAATCATACAAAGATGATACTCAGATTGGTTAATTTTAATGACTTTCTAATTTTCATTTTTTTTTTACTTGTATATTTACACATATCTAAAACCTTCATTTTCACATTTAACTATTAAATGATTGTATCTACACAACAATGACAGAATCCGAACAATGAAATGCAATGCGACAACATGGTCGAATCGAATCTCGTCACGTAGCATTTTCACTATTTACATCCTGTTGATATATCAGAGAAGATAACACATTAAACAACTTTAGTTCTAATGTTCTTTAGGATCATGGTGTCATTTTATGATTTATATTTGTAAATCATAAAACATATTGACAAATAGCGTACCCTTAAGCCACCTACAAACCCGATTGGACAACTTCCCTACAAATATTAAAATTGTTAGATGATATTAATTATGATGTTCGTTGTTGGAAACATAATATGATTTTTTTATGTTTTTGTTTTATAAATGATTATTAACATTGGAAACTAGATTAGTCTTTAGCATGTACAAATCATGGAAAAGAGGGAGAATTATAATGTCTAGGGTATTAGTGTATTACCGTATTATAGACCTTTTAGGGGATGGTTTTTGTTAACGAAAGGACATCACGTAGAGATGGATATCGTTAATATCTTCAGGTAGGAATGGTTAATGAGAAAATAAATAAAATACACGGATGCTTTCCGTAATATATTTATAAAAGTATAGACGTAAGGATAGATATATATACTAGTGCTTAGACCTACGCAATGCGCTTGCAATCGTAAGTAATTTTTTAAACTTTATCCTTTAAGCATTTATACATACATAAGTAATTAGAAACATAATTGTGTAAACCAATAACATCGTAAATAGGAAGATAAATTACAATAACGTTGATTAAAGATCCATGTGAACATAATACTATCATATAACTAAACGTAAAAAAAACCACAAACTACAAACTTAAACATTAAATTCTTAAGTTGACTTCATGCTTGATTTGTTCCTTTTCTTTGACTTGGCTACATCTTTTCGTGAAATTTAATCAACTTCTTGTATACTAGAGACATTATTGCAAGAACATGTTAGATTATTAGATCCATCTTCAACTGCATAAATCTCGTCTTGTGAAATAAAACTGGCTCAGATATGGAAGATGGGTTATATTGATTCAACATGATACCATATATGATACGGGGAAATATAATAGAATGAAACTCATCATACGTCTCACAAATTTTAGTTATTTGATCAAATATTAGTGATCCAATTTTATAAAACTTGCCATTACTATCACCAATAGTATACAGAATTCTACCCATCAATTCAGAAACCAAGTTGGTATTTAAATATAGAACCCAATTAAAGATACCAACATCAAAAAGAGCCATATACTTTGGAATTAGTATTTTATAAGTAATTTTTTTTTAGCCCATGAATTAACCATTCCACCTAGTAACGTTCGAGCAATGTCATGAATATCAATATTGTTTCATTACCAGGCAATCCAAAATATTTATTAATAATATTGGACGAGAATTCATAAAAGTGATCCCTTACAAAAACACGAAGGAACATAAGAGACATATGACATTTTAAATAGCTACTTTCGTTGCATAAAACAACATGTTTGAGTTGCCATAGACCAAGTTACAAATACAAATATCATAAGAGTCGGTGGTTTGATTCGTGGGCACTCCTTGGGTAGAGGGATAGCGGATACAACGAAAGTATCCAGATACATCCTTGAGCCTTTTATCTATCTAAAAAAAACATAAATGGACAACACTATTTAAATCCAACGTCGTGAGTCTAATCACTTTCATAGTTGTGTAAGATCTTCTTGCTTACTTCTCTAGCGAATGTGCTTCTAACGGCTCAAGTCCAAGGGATCATTATCGAGGATCTCCTGGACAACTGCAACTACGAAGAATAAGAGACATCTCATTATTAATAATACCACCAAAACAGCTACAACAAAATTGAAGCCAGAGTATGTTTTTTAGCTGTTTACATGTTACACTCATTTGACAGGGACCAAATTTATATGGTTATATACACGCCTAATTCACCTGACAACACCTTTAATAACTAATGCACATTTGGTTCAAACAAATTTGACATAATTTTGCTGTAGTATATGGAGATAATATAAGAAAGAATATAAGGTAACTCATCACTAACACTTGTAGCTGCATACTTTCGGAGGGTAGCCATGGAGTTTATCGATCAAGGCTCAAATTTAGTAAATACCTATCATAACATAGAGCATAATTATGTATTTTCTCAAATTCAACTTTAAAGTAATCCATATAGTAATAAGCTTTAGAGTCACGACGACTGATCATGAAATCAAAACAACCTTTACAAAGTTGAACACTACATTCTTGCGGTCAAGCAAGATGTTAACAAACCATGCGGGTATATCTCTTTTGGTCCAGTGTAGCAAAACTCATGTATTCTAACTGTTTTTATGTTGCTTCTAATTCTGGAAATGATAATACAAATTTGCCTGAAAGTTGACCCATCCTAAATTTTAACCAGTTTAACCAACTACCAAAACAACTAATGCCACCAGAAACACCTTGTCATAACCTCACGAACTCACCAAGTAACCCCTTTGGTATTATTAATGAGTCAGTTTCACTTTTGTTTTCATAAAGGCACATAATATACAAAAGATCATTATATATAACATATATATAAGATCAAAAGGGTCATATGTAGGTAAATTAATCATTGAAGATAAGCATATTAAACCTCCTATATCATCTCATCAAAAGTTTTTAAACCTCCTATATCATCCCATCGAAAGTTTTCAAAATAACAAAATAGGTTTTGAATCATACTTGACACTTAACCGTTAATAAAGAACTTGTAAAATTCCAAAAAAGTAAAAAAAAAATGGGTGAACCCAACTTGTCACAACCCACAACAAAAACTTTTAGCATTATGAACAGAATCTCCGTTTGGCCCAATCCATCCATATATACTATCGCCGCTATTAAAGAATTATAGCCAACAAAGACATACCTCATTACATAGTAATGTGCGAGCACCAGTGATGGGGGTATCATCCTGCTTTGCTTTCCAGTTCCCTTGTTAATGGCAGTAACAAAGAAGTCCTTTGTGAGATCCATTGTCAATAACAGTAAAGGAGAAGTCCGTTGTGAGTTCCACTCAGCATAGAAACTTCTTGTATGTATTCAATGAAACATTAAAGCAAACTCATAACCGATTATCATAACAAATGCTTGAAAATATAATATCAAACACAAATTGGAACGCTGTAACTATTAACAAAACCAAGATACAACACAACAGTCGGTAAAATCATCACAACACCTTCTTTATTCAACATTTTTAACTAATATCACATGTTTCTCTTGGGAATCCCATAGCTATGAGTGTTATGATAGCATCACCCAACATAATTTCTTTATCTTGCATGATTCAATAAAAACCTACATACATTTCAAGTTTTCATTGTAACAAAATATGAATAGAACTAAAAGACACTAACATGTCGTATGGCCAACTGACATGAGATTGGATACTATCAACAACTTAAATGAGTTAAACACAAAGATTAAAACAACAAACAAAATGGGCTGGATGTGCTGCTGATCAGATCAAAAGATCATAAGTTACTCGAAAGTTTTTAAAAGCGTAAAAACTCCTATATCTCTTTATTGAAATCTTATCGTATTTAACAAATTATAATTTTTCATGTAATTACATAGAATCAAAGAAAGAAAAAGTGTGTTGGGCCGCCCCAAAGTGTGTTGGGCCGCCCCAACCTGTTAGTTACTCAACCTTTACCTACCCATGCAGTATATGTATACAGATCAAATGAGGGAAGACTGTAAAAAATATTCAACCAAATAAAAATAATCTCGAAGGTTTTGAACTTGGACGGGAATTTGTAATAGTGGGAGCACGATGAGTGTTTTGACATTTGTTTGAGATCAACGTTGGGTTCTCAAAACCAGGTTTTCGAATGAAATCTCTCCTGTGATGCTACCGCTAGTGGAGAATGTTGTTCCCCTGGAGTCTCTGGAGCTAATATTTTAACTCAGTGGGAACCGGTTGAGATTGAGGACGAGTCATTAGTGGTCTTAGCCATGACTAGGTCAGTTTGACGGTATTAGAGCGGTTTACAGCTTCAATAGGCCTTTCAGGTGACTGATGAAAAGGGTCGTTGCAACTAGGTACACTTGGGATGCATGGATTGAGGTTTGGTTTGTTCTTGGGAGCTGGCATAACAAGTCCGACACGACCTGTTAAGACACGACAGGATAAGACACGAAACCTGTTGGGGTTGAACACGAACACGATAAGTAATCATGTCATTTTTCCCTGACACGAAAACGACACGAAAATTATCAGGTAACACGATAAGTACCTGTTAAGAAACCTGTTTATTTTTTTTACTTTTTCTGGAAATGTTGATATATAGATATACATATTATATCTCTATCAATCTTTATATCTATATTCAATGATTAAATCTCTATACGAATTCTTATACAAAAACACATATACAAAACATTTCCCATATTCACACAAATCCAAAAAGAAATAAACCCTAGATCTATAAAACAAAATAGAAAGAAGAGGTGGTGATGAAGACGACGATTGTCGTTGTCGTTGCCAATAGGAACCACGATGCAGATCTCCGTATTTGTTGTTGCAGTTGGCGAGTTCTCCGGATCTATCAGAATCGTCTTTGAGTGATGTCGAAATATATTTCGATGAGGATGATGGTTAATTGGTTAAGATCAGATCTGAAACTAGAAGAATATCTTCTTTAATATTCAAAGTAATATGTATGGATCAAGAAACAGGAGTAGACGTTAAGAAAGAAATGAGACAAAAGAAAAAGAATGGAGTATGGGGTTGGGTGGGAAGTGAAAGTGAAAAGACAGTTACATCATCTGATTATATGTTATGTTTTACATCTATACGATATACATTATTATATTAAAAATCTTAAGAGGTCCTAACAGGTATTAACGGGTCTTGACCTTTTAAGACCTGTTAAAATTCGTGTCTTAACAGGTCTGGACCTATTAAGACACGAAACCTATTAAGGCCAAACACGAAACCTGTTAAGAACAGGTCGTGTCGTGTTAACAGGTTTCGTGTCAAAATTTGCCAGCCTTAAGCTGGGCCTGTGAAGACTTATATTGAAATCTTAGCTTGTTCATGGAGAACGGAAGACTTAGGAAACATCTGTTTTGAAGTTTTAGTTTGTTCTTGGAACTAGAGGCTTAAAGGATTTCTATTATCCGAAGGTTACCAGAGTTACTGTTTGACCGGAATATTGTTTGCTTCAATGGCGGGCTAAAGTTTTTCGCAAGGCCTTCAAGTGGGAGATTGTTGGGTTTGAAGGCTTGTTGGCCAGAAGGCCCGATCTATTAAGGAGGCCTGTTTCGGTTACCTTGGGGACAAAGCTATTTACCCTAGTTATTCTCCTATATATACCTCTCATTGTAATTGTAATCTTATGGTTCAGAGCTTAATAAAATAACCTAGTTGCAGCCGGTGGACTAGGCCCCCCCATTGGGGCCGAACCACATTAAATTCGTGTGTCGTTTATCTATTTTCTTGTTTTATCTTCTTGTTTAATTGCTCCCGTTGTGCTTAAGGCTAAGGTTGTTCCTAACAGTGGCAACTTTTTGTCTTATCAGTCCACCCTTCGGGTGGGAAACTTGAAGAATGGAAACAAGGTAGTGTCACTATTTTCTAGACATTGTGCTAAAGTTCTATTTTGTAGTTTACTTTGGTTGCCACTTTGCATTTTGGATTCTTTACACGAGAATTAAAGATTCTTTATCATTGGATTTGAATAAACACGAAATTTATGTTAATTTTTGCGGAAAGTCTATGATTTATGAAAATTGTTATGTTGTTAATAAAAGTGGTATAACGGTGGTATAACGGTTTTCAGTCCTTCCCCAAAATAAAAATTAAAATAACGGTCCCGTTATTAACGGTGGTATTTACCGTTATTTTGCCGATATTTAGCTTTAAAATTTCGATTAACGGTGTTATTACAGGTTTTTTTCTTTTCCCTCTTTTTTGGGCTCAAAACAAATAAATACCTTTTTTATTAATAGTCCATACTAACTAAATAAAAGCCTAGCGATCCATCTAATATTTTAACAGAAGGTGAAAAAGAAAAACAAGTCCCAACCCTAAATTTCCATTCAATCGATCGATAACAGCTCCCATCAGTAATAATTTTAAGCTTGACTTTTAAGTTTAATATTAGTATAAAGTATTAATTATTTTGGAATTTTTACATATATATAATATATATATAGCATAATATTATGATAACCGTTATACCACCGATATAACCGATATATCAAATACCGGTGGTCGACCGTATAACCGTTATTCGACCATTAACAACAAAGGAAAATTGGGGCTAAGTGAGACAGATCAACCTATGTGAATGATTGAATGATACTTCCATAGTTGTTAAAAGCGGTCGCTTTTGGCGCCTAGGCGTTGCGCAACAGATTTTCAACTAATCGCATCCTAGCCCTAAGCTCAAGGCCCACTAACTTAATGCGCATTTTTTTTAGAGTCAGGTTTAGAGATATGTATCAATGACATATATTAACCATATAGATCTATCTTCTATATGTTTCGTATAATCTCTTAATATATTCTATAGAGCATACATATCAAGTCTTCCTTCTCGAATTCTCTGAAACGTTTGTCATTGATTTCTTCATTCTATTCATGTTTTCTTCTGTTTTTCTATTCCTTCTTCAAGTGAATTCTGTCATTACCAACTGCTAATTACAATTCATCAAAATGGTGCTGCTAGCCCATACCAATCCAAAGACCCTCGATGGAAGTAGAACAAGTTGGTTGACAAGAACGACTAGAATGTTGTTCAATGCGACTTTTGAGGAATTATTAGCAGAGGAGGAATTTATAGCGCTAAGATGCATCAAATCAGAGGCAACAAAACTGTAAGAGTGTAAATATGTTATATGTTCCAGTCGATGTGGTGGCAGAACTAGAGGAACATGCAGAAAACCAAAAGGCATTAAGTGCGCCTTTTTTTCTCGGGCCCGCGTTTTTTTTGCGCATCTAGCTTAGGCCACATTAAGTGGCTTTGCGCATTAAGTGCGGCCCGCGCCCTTGACAACTATGGATACTTCATAGGAGATAAAGTTGTTCAATAAGCTCCAAAACAAGAAAAGCCATGCTGCTTTCTTTATTTTTTTTGTGTGTGTGTTTTTCTTCCCCGAAAGGGTTTCGGGGACAAAATGACAAAATGATGTATTGCTAGATTTAGGATTGGTTCAATTATGAGATTTAGATAGTGGTCATGGATTTGTGATATTTCAAGATTTGCTTTCACTATTCTATCTGTATCTCTTGCTCTCACAAGTCTCTCGTCACTGCCCCCTAAGTTCCAGATCGAAATCCAATACGCGTTTTAAGACTTATATTGGTTTGGTTATGACCGTCACCATTGCCATAAGGTTGTACTACTTACCGGAGTTCTCATATATACAAGCTACTACATGCAAAGTTTGACAAGTGACTTCATCTTAAAATCGTTGTTCCTTTTCTAGAGGCTACATAACATCTTAAGTTAGCATTCCTAAGGTATAAATGTATAATGTTGCTAATAGTAACGAGAGTAAGCTTTTGTATGACTTATGTTTCTATTATCATGGGTTTGGGCAGGTCTGTATTAAAAGGAAACTTTGTTTCGACGAGTTCAATTTACATCATTTGTCTATTGAGATATACTAGTATATAATAAAGGAAATAAGAAGAAGGGGTGGACGCACGTACACTGAGAAGTAGAGCAAGAATGGGTATCACGGATGAATTCGGAATTGAATTCCATCAACTTTTGTGAGAAGAGATCCACATGACGTTGAAACGTCCAAGACAAAAACTTTCAACCATTAAAACGATGGGCTTTGGATAGGGCGTTGAAAGCCTATATTTCGTGGATCCACATCAAACCGTGGATCTGGATCATCCCTCTTTCTCCAATAATCTATGCCTTTCAAATCGAGATAGAGTGATTCAGATTCATGGATGCATCTCACATCCACACGCACTATCTTACCCCCCTGACAACGCAATTTAAACTTCTCCTCCCTCTGCAGCCCTTTTCTTTTTTGTGAACCCTTTTTTTCTATCGGCGCTGCTTTAGAATTACAACCCTTGTTCTCCATGGTCCAGACTCTATGATTTAATTTTGAAAGGATGAAACCCAGATCCATCTATTATATTTCCTTATATTTATTTCAAACCAGTCCTTACTAAATACTTACTTAAAAAAAACATGCTCATGTAGATTTGTCATTATATAGTTGTGTTTTCATTTTCACAATAACACCCCATACAAACGTTGGTGCATATGTTTGGAGTCATTTTGAAATAAATTTATCATTGTTCTACGTCTTTTGACTTGGGGTTTATGAAATCAAAACCATCGACCGGAACCTCCGGTTCCCGGCTAGATCGCCGGCTGTCGACTCGACCGGCCGGCCCTTTACACATCCGGACCAACACCATCAACTGGACCGTCATATATGCCGGGTCCCGGCCCTACCGATCCAACCGGCCGGTCCGGTCCGGCCACGAAAACATTGGGTAATACAACACTATATACCAAAGAAAAAAACATACTCCTACTAAATTTCCCTTTACCAAAGCTCAGTTAATAAGGTATACTGTATAACATGACTATATTATGGGGGAGGTTAGTAGCCACATAAAATTAAACTAGAATCATCATCCACCCATCAAAAAACTAGAACAATCAACCACATAATAAACATATTAAGCCTATAACAATTTTAAAAATCTACCTAACCTCACATGACTATTGACTATTGAGCACCTTCCTCCTCCAAAACAATATACCGACTCTAATAATATATAACTTCCAAACAACTAAAGTTAAAGTTAGATAGAACATGTCTAAAGTTCACACAGTAGACAACTGATCATAGAGAACACACGCCAAAACTTTGCAAACTAAATTACATATAGCCATATAGACAACAAAAGAAGTAATTAAATGGTAGGAAGTTATTATAAAGAGTTAATGAGTTATATAGGTCACATAGTTCAAAAGCACAACCACATCATTCAGATTCCTAATATCATCCCAATAATCTACAAGTCAACCCATGAAAGCAATCCATAAAAACAAACAAAGGCCTTAAAAAGGTAGACAGGTTCAAAAAACTCCTTTTTTATAAAAGTATCCAAAGACTATCTGGAGGTGTCCTAAGAACGAGGAAGTGACGAGGTTGTTGGTTTCCGCAGTGTGTGGCACCTACATTGTCGCTGGTGGGTTGAAAGGAGTTGGCAGGTAGCTGTTTTTAAAGAAATGTGATGGAACGGAATTTGGAATTAGCTATGGTAATTCACAACCATAATTCAGAATTCCTTTCCCTCAAACTCCTTTGAATCATGTTGTTTTAAAAGAATGTGATTGAACGAAACTTGGAAGTAGCTATGTTAACTCATAAGCATAATTCTTAATTCCTTTCCCTCTAACTCCCTCTAACTCCTGAATCCTGCTGTCTTAAAGGAATGCGATGGAACGGATTTTGGAATTAGCTATGTTAACTCATAAGCATAATTCTGAACTCCTTTCCCTCAACTTCCTTTGTATCAGGTGAACCAAACAGCTTCAAGCTCTATTTATAGGCAAAGTGAAATTTCCAAAGACAATGGTTTTTTATGATAAAATAGTCATGTACAGTAATATATATGTAAAACAAAAAAAAACAGACGTCTTTAAAGTCCAAAAAAGGATTCGGTCATTAGCTTTTTTTAGAAGGTCCAACTTTGATGTTTTCAAATGTAAACAAGAACTCAATAGCCGGGCATTATATACGAGATAGGTACCAGTGCAATGCGGCGGCAATGGCGGCAACGGGTGGTACTAGTAGCGGTGCTAGTAACGATGTGGTTATTAATCTAAAAGTAATTGACGTAAATGGTGGTGTAGTTATTTTATTGTTAAGGGATATATCTTTTGTATATAACTTTATTTAGAATATTATAGAGATATTAGATGGAAATACTTAAATTAATTAATAAAGGAGATAGATAGTTTGAATAAATATGAGTGTAAAATATTTTAGGGATATATTGGGTAAATTTAGTGTGTGAGTTAGAAATGTGTTAAAAATTAAGGGTATTTTAGGTATTTTAAAGATAGAGATTAAGGGTATTTTAAAGGTAGAGAGTTGAAAATGTAGGAAATAATTTGTTTATTAATATAGCATAGATATAGATATATACTAGCCGAATGTCCACGCGATGCAGTGATGAAATTGGGTGTTAGGTCATCAAAGGTGATCGATCATAGGGAATGATGTGAACCGGTTTAAATTTGGATTTCATATGCAAAAAAATGACTGAAAAACAATCATAGAACCCTATTATATTGGAATTTTATTTTATTTTTATATCTATTACTTATTGTTGATAAATATGTTAATATATTTAAATTTTTTGATTTTTAATAATGTACAAGTCAAAATCAATTGTATATTTTAGATGAAAATACACAACAAAATCAATTCGGTTTATATATCATACAAATTTAATATTTAAAGATTTAATTAGTTACAAAAACGTTTCGGCAAATTTTAGTATTGGTATCATATTTTTTCCTTAACAATTGAATGTTTAATTAATGACTTAAAAAGATAAAAACTTAAAAAAAAAAAAAGATGAAACCTGAAAACTGATCTAAACTAAACTGGAAAACTGACAAAACCGAATCGAACCAAACAAAAGCCAAATCCAACAATTTCAATTTACTAAAACCCGAAAGGATCATCTATACTCTATATTAAAGAAAATACCCCCCATGTTGAAAGTTACATGGGGGGGAATGTCTAAAATGCTCTCCCATGTAATATTTTCACCTACAACCCTTTAAAATATTTTCACATACACTATTCTCTTAACATTAATAATTAAATTACACTATCAATCCTTTATTTTCTAAAATATCTCCATTAACCTTTTAAATCAATTACTTTTATATGAATTATCTACGACACTCGACGTCGCATCCATCACCAACACTCGCCTCTACCACCACACCGTCGTCGTCACGACCACCGCCGCATCGCGCGGGTACAATGCTAGTTTGAGTTTAAGCTTTTTTTCTAAAACCTACCCGAACATGCCTTTAACATTGATCCATTAAAACCAACCATTGAAAGAAAGTAACACAAAAAATCGGATTTGCAATGGGTTAGTGGGTTAATTTCATATCACATGTATTGGTGGGTTGACATGTTAAATGGGTTAGTGAGTTGACCTCAAGTAATATAAATTGACGGGTTGAATTGAAATCAAAATGAGTTGTGGGTTTTGGATCAAGTAAGTTGATGGATTGACCTATTAAAAAACATTATATAAATTAAATTATATTTAGGTTAACGAATTGACTTATTAAACCAAATGGTCAACTCAACCCTGGCCCACAAAAAGTCAAGTTGGCGGGTTACTAGGTCGAGATTCACAACCTTAACCCAGTTTTCTGAGTCGGTTTTAAATCAAATTTCGGGTAAAATCGAGTATTTGCAATCTTAATATATATCAAACCGACTCTATATATCTTATATCAAAAGTTGTGCAAATTTAAGACTTTATTTAACATTATACTCGATTCATAATAAATATTATTTCTAAATAAAATGCTTATAAATTTACTTGGTAACCCGAACTGATCGAGTATTGATCTAGTTAGACTTGTTTAAACAAGTACTATAAAATTGAAAAATATCATTTGATGAAATTCAACCCCTCCCCCCTTCTCCTTTTTATTTTTCTCTTTTTTTTTTCAACATGTTTCCTGATATGAAAAATGAAAATCCAAAAAACTTAAAATATTTTATACAGCTAAATACAACCTAAACTTATGCTTAGTGATTTCGTCACATATGTGCTTTAAACAAATAAAAGGGTTATTCAAGGGGATAAGTGGATAACATAAGTAGTTCTAGTAATATGTAATTTAGATGCTGATAAGACGAATGTTATAAAAAACCATTATATATTATAAGTCTCCAATAACTATAAAAACTTACATATAATCATCTACATATTTCACCTAAACATATTATTATTAAGCTAGTACCCATCTTCTTTTCTTAAATAATTGGAGAAAAACCCAATATTAGTAAGTGTTGATGGAATCATGAGAAACCAAACCCTTGTTTGAGCCAACGCTTTTGCTTTTTTGTTGGTTTTAGTCTCACTTTCATAACCCTTCTGGTTTGCCTTTAGAAAAAGCTGTTAGCAATGGTCTCAACTACTAAAAATTTACATTAAATATTATCCATCTTTCTCCATAGTTTCTATATTATTGCCACAACAATATTAAACATTTAAAAGCATCATTCCGTAACTTTTTGCTTCGGTTTTTAGTTTTGATCTGTCATTAACTGATTTTGTCTGTAAATAATCAGTAAGAAAGATATTTAATTGGAGATATAGCTTAGATATATCAAGTAAACGGTCAAAGTTGTATGATCGCACACTAGAAGAATACGTGCAATGTGCCATTCGTTTTCGTGGTCCACTTGACACATCAAAATATGGAACCCCTTATTCGTATGTATATGTCGAGAGATGGCATCACACCACGGGGAAGGTGTACAGGATCACGAAAGAGCTTTCGCTTAGGTTTTCATGTTTTTGTTGTATAAAGTTATATAACTTATTATAACAGTACAATTCTTTTTTAGTCACCAACAGTGAAACTTTCACGAGGTTGAAGACCCACGTGATAGGTTTATTTAGGATCATGGACCTTTAATGGTCAAATTGATGTAACTGCAAGTGACTAGTTCCCAAATCTTGATAATAATTATCATGGAGATACTGGTGTAGAAGCAGCAGTCACAGGCTGGTCGTCGGGGAAACCATAATCTTCAAACAGGCCCTGAAACAAAAAAATTTAACAGTCATTGTAGTGGTTGACAAATCCAAATCAGATTTTATAGTACTTATCGCTAGATGATTAGATACGAGTAAATAGTACTAATATCAATGGACAAACAGGTATTTGAGTATTTCAACCTTCAAAGTTTCCCCAAAAAGAAAGAAATTGTTGTTGGAGCAAATACTAGATTAGCTGCATAAAAATGCAACTCCATTTCTAGTACACATTTAATTTATTAAAGTCAAACAATTTTTTTTTTAACTAATATACTCATAATTTTACAAGTTAAGGAAAACTCTTATTGTTACAAGTAATTGGTTCTGCCGCAGAATGAACTATGGCATTTAAAATCAAACACAAAGTCTTTCAACATTATTTAAGTAACAGAGTGTCGATATAGAGCAAAAATCTTGATATTTTGGCTTTCAACTTATATTTAACAGTTGAAAATATTAGTGAAACTTGCCTGCATCATGTACCACTCTTCAAACTCATCAAACAATTCCAATCTTTCAATCCTGATCAGCCAAACAAAAGGTCAAATATTATGCAATAAAATGAAAAGAGCCAAAAAGGGAATCCGTCAGCCTAACAGTATACTTTCGCCTTTCGATTATTTAAGGATATCTTTTTAGACTAAAGTGAAGATTATTAGCTCCCTGTTAATGTACTCGATCTTATCCTAAGTAAAGCCAGATCAGATTCTATGAAGAATCAACAGATCTAGATCCACAACTATCACATGTGTCTACGAGATGAGAGTATCGCATCATGCGGAGACATTGCTCTTTTCAACTGCAAACATTATTTTCAAACAAAAATTAGAGTTAACTTGTATTTTAAAGCGGTAGCAAAAAGTGAGGCCACATTAGTATATACGCTGTGTTCACCACTTCCTGACTGATTCTTCTAAAACTTTTTAACAATGCGAGTGTTATAACAGAAGATACAACCTAAGGCTGTGTTTGGTTACATCTGAAATGCATGGTTCAGCACTGAGGGCTGTATCAGTCAGCATTCAGTGTGTTTGATTAGTAGGTTGTTTACATGTATAATGCACTTTGGATGACTTTCAACCCATGTAACATTTGCATGTAAATGCGTTTAAATGGCTACCAATAGTGTTCGCCTTTATTTTTATTTATCAATGACTCCAAATCCAGAAACAAAATACCTTTGTCGTTCTCGAGAATCAATGAAGGCAGTATAGATCTTCATCATATCCCAAGCAACAGCTCTCTGAAACTCGGTATAATTACTAGTCAAGATACACGAGTCCGATAAAAGAAGACAGGGATATGTTTTTTATGAGTTGCATACTCCATGGGCGAATTGCCACCCTTAAGCCACTAATCTAGTAGGACAAGCACCAGCCATGGTGAAACATTTCCAAGCCAAAGTAATGCTTCGGCATCCCATTTCCTTCCTGCTACTCTGCCAGTTCTAAAAAATTAAATATGAGATTGCACATCTATAACATACCTGCCAACCTGATCGAGGAATAGTATTTCCTTTGCAAGCAACGTTGGTGTATCGTATATGCCTAATAGCCCACAGCCTCGACTCTAAAATAACAGACAGAAGTAAAATCACATCCAGATTGTCCTTCAAAAGATAATTTCTTGTCTGTGGTAGCAATATGAGTGGGCTGGGTAATGGTCAAAAGAGGTACTTTCTGGTATGGGTGAGGTTGCGTTGATCCAAAACACTTCTGTGCATAATATTATAATATTTATATATGAAAAAGTAGTGAGTCAAATATGATTATGATTACAAAACTATTTTAACTTAATGATAGTCGAACTATGTTATCCACTGTATACTGTGAGCAGCTTTCAACCCATTTGACATACTCCCTATAAGCATATCTTTTCTTTCTTATTTAACTTACTTCGCCCGTTGCAACTGCCACCACTAGGATTGTATACGTAAAAGTTCATCGGAAACATAGGGAAGAGGACTCGATACATTTAGTAACATTACTAATTGGCATCAAGACCTAAAAATTGATATAAGAATGACCAGCTATTTTATACACATTGTGAATCATTAATTAAGTTCACACAACTTTTTATCTATTTATCAGTGTTTAAGGAACCCATATTGATGAAAATCTGTAAGCCATTTGAAAGGGGAAAACATAAAATACATTACCTCCATATTTCTCATCATTTGTTGTCCAAAAGCATCATAAGGAAGAATCTGTTGTTGCAGAAAAATAGAACATTATGCCATATTGAGACGTACAAATTAATCAACAATAATAGCATTAGTATTGTAGCACGATGAGAATCCGAACAAGAAATATAAGTGTATGAATACTACTATTCGGGCATTCCATTAATTAAGATTTTAATCTAAATTGCTTACTTTTCATACACACACCTGCATACTTTCATGAAGCACAGTGAGTATAATGAATATGATAAAACAGTACCTGCTCATATAAGAAGAATATTGATGTCGAAAATGTTTTTGATGCCCATTCAACAATAGCACGGCTTGATTCAGGATCCAAGTACATTAACACGCATTCTGCAATTATAAATGTTGGCAAGCATCAGTAAGGAGCAGCTTAACTGTTCCACATAATCATCAATCTTAAAAATATGCAACATGCAACAGATACCAAAGTTTCCTTTCAAGGAATGTGAGAATTTATTCGCATCCTAATTCCAGCACTTATTTTGGCATATCCTTGAACTATATTAATTTATTTACCACATATAACGTAAATTGCACGAGAAACTAGATGATGCCTTGGATCCATATGGGTTGATATGAGGTCATTCAAGGTTTGTATATCCCTCAAATCAATAGAAAGAAGTTTGTAGTTATCACTGAATACTTCTCCTTTCTCTGCACAGTTGCAGATCCCAACTTAACAACATTGAAATTTTTTATATCTTTTATCATCTTCATTATTTTATTCAATCAAGAAACACATTTAACAATTTTGAAGATATATCAGAAGGAAGTTACATGTAGTCACATCACCAATGGAATATTACCTCGACAAATTGATGCAGATTCACTGATCTTTTCCCTTAATTGGCCAGAAGTTTCGATAATTGTTGCCTTTTTACTAGTCACCTAAATTAATGTGCAAGTTCAACGTCATCCAAAAAGAAGAAAATATAAAAACACAATCATCAGCAGATTCACCATTTCTCAGATTCTCACCTCCTTAAAATCCAGTTCTACGTATAAATCTGGCGCCTTCCCCTCATCCTGCACACGTTAAATTTTCGTAAACAATCATAATTTCTTTGAACATAAAGCCTCCAATGATACACATCATGGATAACAAAAAATGACAGAACCTGCAACTGAAAGTATGTCGTATCGAAACCAGCTCCCAGCGATAAAATCTGCTTCTTGACAAGACCACCATTATTCGACTTCGTTTCACAATTCAGAAACTGGCGGAAAGTAGCCCAACGAACAAAGTAACCTTAACAAAGTCATATACACATTCACAACAAAAGCCATATCATCAACAACTCATACAAACCTTAAACTTTCTAGTAACAAATGAACACAAAATCCATACCGCGCTTAATTATTGGAGATCTCCTGACAGGCCTTCTTACAAATAAATGTACATAATCATCTTTGATATATCTTTTCTTCATACATGACCTTTCACACATACATACATACGCATGTCGGTGTTACCGTTGTTGTTGTTGTTGTATATATACATACAGCAAAAGTTTGCGAAATAGAAATGCATATGATTTTTCAATAGATGGAGTAAAACCTAATTTGAAAATTATTGTTATTATCCAGGAAACCTAAAATATATATATATATATATATACGAGGCAAAGTACCCGCGCGATGCAGCGGTTTAGTAGCGACGGGTGGCGGCAGAGGTGGCGGTGGTGGTAGCGGTGTAGTTATTAATGTAAAAGTAATTGATGTAGGGGCAGTATAGTTATTTAAGAGTTAAGGGTAGATGTAAATCAACTTTATTAAAGATACCCGCTCAATGCAGTGAAACATCTAAAAAAAGCAGTTGAATGTGATGGCATCTTCCTGTTCCGTGGATTACAAACAAACTCTATATAATGTGTAAGGGACTAAGTGCAAAATATATGGATAAATGTTCGGCCTCATTTAAAGTGTTGCAGAATGAGTCAAAGTAGAAAGGTAACATACATGGGGCAATATTAATTACAATGTATACACAATGATATTGTATCTGACTGTCCACAATGATCAAATAGTGGTAGGATCACTTTCAATATATGTTCAAGTAAATCTCCAATGAAGTCAAACCACTTTGTTTGCAAATGACACTTATTCTAAAAGTAACAAAAACATTCTGCAGTTGTTTAATTTTATTTTATTTTTAAAATGGGGTCCATTGCTTTCTACGTTCCTCTTTAGTTCCAAATGAAGCCTGACGTCTCCAGATAAATGAGGTAAATTTATTACTTAGGTAAATTTAAAAGAATAACCATTTTTTTATCAGAAATTCATCTTTTCTAGATGCACCAGAAGGCCCAACAAGGGACTCGAGTAGAATGAACCTAAAGTTGTAGACATCGTCCTCTAAATGCTTCATTTGCCCGCAAAGGTAGGTACATTGTACTCTCAATATCCATGAAGAGCTCACAAAATCGAAGTGGTAATTCTGAACCATTTATAAAACTTGGGTTGTGTAAAAGCCCAAAGGGTTCAATTACAACATAATAGCTAAAAGTGATTGGGTTGTCAATGAAAATTGCCGAAAGTGCATGTAATGTGTATAATCTTGTTAATCACTTTATCCAAAAACTTAGAGCATTACTGTAATCTTATAGTTTTAGCAAACATATATAAAATACTAGTTACTGAATACATGACTGGGCAACAAAAAATTACTGCAGGTCTAACAAACCACCCCAGACCATTTTTGATCCATTACCCAGCCTCCTGACCCACCCATTTTGCCACAACTGTCTAAAATGAATATAATCTACCAAAAGAAGACATTACCATGTATCAACTTAACGCCTTCTGCATTTGCCTGCAAAAAGAAAAAGGTCACGAAACTTGTTATTATATGAACCAGCAAAAGCTACAATATTCATTCTCTCTTATTCTCTATGCAATAAAAAAAAGAAAAAAAAAGGAATTCAATGTAAAACTGTTTCAGTTTCTAATATAAAGTCACAGATCATACCTTATTTATCACGCAAGACTTCTCGAAACACGACATTTGATGTGTACACACCTTCACGGCGGAACTGTTTTGCTGGCTTCACTAATACCTTAGTATTGGCTCGCGATATTCCCCTTGACAGTGCCACGTACAGCTGCCCATGTGAAAATACGAAATCTGGAAGGTAAACACCGACATGTGATATCGTCTGTCCTTGGGCTTTATTAATGGTCGTAGCAAAATTCAGTCGAACTGAAAATTGTTTTCGTTTCAGCTTGAATGGAAACATGTCGTCTTCAGATGGACATAGAGGAATTCTTGGTAAAAAAAACCCTTTTGCCTAAATGTTGACCCACAGCTATTTCAGCGTCTATAACATTGTGTTGAAAAGCTCTGCATACCAATCTAGTACCATTACATAATCCATTTCAATATTTCGTAACAGTATTATTCAACATCCAATCTACAGTCGGAGGCGATACGGGGGCAAACCACAAACTGATAGTGAGTTTAAAACTCAGTTGGATAAAAGTTATTCTTATCTTCTTCTGCTTCACCAAAACTATAGTAAACTTTTTCCTCTCCAACAAACTTATCGATCATCTGGTCATTAATCTGGTTGAGACTTGCTCTAGAACTGATATAATCTGATGAATGCATGTTTGTTTGTAAAGATGGAAAAGTAGCATCGATCAAAGCATCTTTTGATACCTCTTCATGTGTGTAAGGGATGGTCATGTCATCAGGTATACGAATAAAGCTATCAGAAATCGCTTTTTCATCTCCACCACCAACTCTTAAAATAAAATCCGAAAACCATGGATCAGTCATTGCTCTCATATTTACAGCCAACAACATTTTTATAATCGAAGACCATAGAGGAGACATTCTTAGGCTAGAGTCTACAATTTGTGCTCGAGTACCACGTCTCACAACAAGCCGTACTTGTCTAAAATCACCTCCCAATATCATTATTTTTCCACCGAAAGGTTGTCTCACCCTCATAAGGCCTTGCATTGTTCGATGAAGTGCCTCTATGGCCTGCCTTTTAGCCATTGATGCCTCATCCCATATGATTATCTTGGCATCTCGAAGAAGCTCAGCAGTACCGCTCTGCTGTTTGATGTTGCACATCGAGTTATTATTGAGGTTAAGAGGGATTTTAAACCGTGAATGAGCTGCCCTCCCCCCAGGCATGTTATTAGCAGCACCACGGGAACAAACTTCTGCAAGCAGTAACGGATCTAGGATTTTTATATATGAGGGTCCTTGAAAGCCTTGACTCGGGGTTGATTTCAGACAAAGTTAAAAGCAACCGGTCGGGTCGGTTGAGTTAAAAACACAAATATATTATTTAGTATTACATAATGTCACTATCTCGAACGCTAACCGCTAACTACTAATTACTAACTCGCTAATAGAATAAGGAAACCCATTATATAAATCTGCAAGCTTTGTCAACTCATAAACATAAGTACGGTTAAAAGGCTTAAAAAAAAGGCAATTATTTTTTTTCAATAGAATGAATATATTTGTAATCGAGATAGAACTTATTAATAAGTAATACAACTATAAGGATGTAAGTTATACAAGTCAAAAGTAATATGTATCATGTTAAAGTTTAAAGGGAGTTAAAAAATGAAGATTATGTATCATGTTAAAGTTTAAAGGGCATTACTACACAAATATTTCTTTCACACAGAAACTCAAATTTAGATTTCACCACTAAACAAAACTATCAAGCTTTCTTTTATTGTTTGTTTTTCTTCCAAGGAGGTTCCTTTACATTTTGTAAGGAGGGTCCTAGTTAGATTTACATCACTTCTCTAAGATTATTTTATTTGCAAGGAGGGTCATATGAACCCCTTAACTATAAGGTAGATCCGCCAATGTCTGCAAGCAAGGCATTGTATAGAAATGTTTTCCCGGTTCCACCGGGACCATCTATGAAAAAAACACCGGGTAAGTTGTAATCGACACGGCCTATGATCTCATCATAAGCAGCTTTCTCGTCAGCATTCAGAGATTCACGAGCACGCAAGGATTCAATTTCAACGCCTAAAGATGACTCCTCAAGTACTTCACGAAAACCTCCTGATTGTAGGTTAACATCAATGGCCAACCTTGGAAGATCAAAATCGTCAAGATTCTTACCCATGGATTGTAGAAAAACATTTGGTATTGCTTTCGTTTTCCTACATCATTAGAATTATTAATAAAGTACATCATGTATGTATTGAAACCAATGTATATATATATATATGCTACCGTGCATACCTTTGTCCATGCCAGCTTGTGTGACGATACTGTTAATATTTTCTTCATCTTGAGACCTCATTTTAGACTACAAATTGCGTAAACAAATAAGATAAACTATATTTGTTTAATACCTAAACTCTAGATTGCATAGTTGCTTGTGCTAATTTATCACTGTTAGTCTTGTTTTTGCTCATCAGTAGTTTTAAAAACGCACTTCCAGTGCATTCAACAGTAGAAAATTCAACACCATTCTTCGTTTTTTATATAGGTCAATTATCTATCTATATTTAGAGCGAAAACTATTCAAGTGGCCTGGCAACACCAAAGCATATAAACAATAAATAAAAGAAGAAGCAATATATTAAAACCTAAAAACAAAATTCAGAAAAAAAGAGCATAAAAAAGCAAAATCAAAATTAATAATCAAAGATAAAGACATACCAGCAAACGATTATGGAGAAGATGAAAATCAAAAGTGAATTGCTTTATAATATAGCGGAACAGCTTCTTTGTTGCTCCGCGATTCCCCTGGTGATTTCTCCATCCTTCTCTTCCTCTATTTTCTTCTCTTCCTCTATTTTATAAAATCGAAGAGGTTAAATGCAAAAATGGTCCTTGTAGTTTCTTCATTTTTAAAACTAGAGTGTATTTACATGTTTACTAGCAATGAAAGTCCATTATCAAGAAATATTTGCAACCATAGTTGAAAAAATTCGGATGATTTGTCAATTTCCATGGTTAACATTATGTAACTTTTTCCATTTATTTTTATCTATACTTCTATACTATACTAGGTCTTTTACCCGCACGTTGCGCGAAAGTTTTAAACTCGGTTTGTATATTTTTCCGATTGTATGGAAGATTAAGGAATGAATTATTTTAAGTGAGATGAAATTATATGGTACATATGTATGTGTGTAAATGAATCATTTAGGATACTGACGAACATGAAATTAGTAAATAATATAGTGCAACATTGGAATATAAGAAGCGACAAATTTAATCGACCAACTACATATTTGCTAGATGTTCAACTCTAGTGATATGAGTATTTATGAACATTTTGGTAGATGAATATGAATCTCATTCAGTTATCAACATAATACCTGTTAAATAGTGAATAAACGTTATTATTGGTAAAGAATATATTAAAATATAAAGATGATTTTGGTAGTCTATACACTATGATACCTCCTATTGTTTTAACTCGAGCAAATTGCAAAATGATAACAATATTGTCTTTAAAAGGTTGTGAAGCAATATAAGATGAGAATTGAGTTGCAAATGTCCCAGCGAGCATGCAATATATGCTATAATTGCTGAGCAAAGAATTGTAATTTTAATTAAGTTAAATAAAATACGGAAAAAATAATTAGTTATTAAAGATGGTGTTTAGAAGATAATCCGTACTTTGTGTTTTGTAGATGCAGTAATAAAACCTTTGTCTCTTTGTCATTTTGTATCTCATCTAGTATATCATATTGAAGAATACATCCGATAATATCTGCGAATTGAAGTAAATAAATTATTAATAGTATATTACAATAATAAAATTGTATAAGAATAAAAATAGGTAAAACAACATTATTTATATAATATAGTGATCATGGAAGTATAAATTAACATACCAATACTGAATGAAATAGGTTTGTTAAAATTGTAGATGTCTTTAAAATTAGTAAAGTTAAATCCATAAAGAGGTCCTCGAAATTGATTTGATTTAGACCACTTAGTTGATCGATTGAGTAGTAGTTTGTAAGAATTTTGAATAGGAAAGCTTGTTAAATTGTTTGGTAGAACGTCAAAATTTTGTAGTGTAACAATAGTTCCTTCTGGAAATTCAAGTTCAAATTTGTTGATCAATGCTTTTTGTAACACAACAAGTATCTTGTTTCCGTGCAAAAAGACTTTATTATAACGTTGTCAAATGTATGATATTGAGATAAAATTTAAAATTATTTTGTTTAAATATTACCGTATAGTCCATTAAGAACAAATGTATCATTTCTGTGGATGGTAGATTATAATCGTAAGGCGTAATAACCAAACGAATAATTCTAACTTTTATTTTCCAAAATGTTTTGATGGGTGTAAGTTAGGTATTTTAGTTTTTGAGCCATATGAAATTGAAGATGATTTTGAAAGTATTTGAAGAAGAATGATGAATGTATGAGAAAATAGATATAGGATATGTGATTTTATATAGATGTTTTAGATTTTTGAAGTTAATTATCTTTGTGTTCAAGACAAATATCTTTATATCGTAGGCAGGTTAATTAAATATAAGAGTAAATAAAAAAATTTATTAGTTTATTGAGTATGTTTATTTAGTTTAGTAAATTATGATCATATATTTTATAATTATAAAATATTTGAAACGGATCATATATTCCATTTAGTTATGTGTTGCTCAAGTAACTTTTTAAATTATATATCTCAAAATGTAGTTTTAGTTATTTGACATTATTGCCGAAGAAAGTTTAAACTTTGAGATTCTAATATTATTTAAAGATTTATATTTAATTAAAAATCAAATAAATGAGGTTTATTGTAAAAGAAAATATGGATATGACACATAGAATAAAATCCAACGTGGCAAAGATTTAAGATAGCCCCGAGGCGCGTTTTGAGGCGAGGCGTACATGTATCACGTATGAGGCGGCGCCTCAGGGTAGACTTTTGTTACGTACGCCTCTGGTAGATGAGGCGGTATAGAAGCGCAAGAGGCGTTTAAGGAGTCCGAGGTGTTTTACGGTCACAATCTTTCGGTTCATCGTGTAGTCTTCGTTTTAGATCTTAAGGAGAAACATTGAAAAAGCGAGGCTGTGAAAAGATATATATTTTTTTAACATAACAACATAAAACAATGCACGTATAGATAATGTAATACAGAGAATGAATATTGAATAAAAAATTTATTAAATGATTTCTGTATTCATAAGTCTATGAAAATATAAAATAACAATTTTCTTTATATTTTGTTGTTTACATTTATTATGGTTCTCATTCTTTCCATTTTTTCATCTAGTTCGGCAAACATTTTTTCCACCTTAATCACAACTTTGTCGGCTTCTTCATCTATCTTGTTAAACTTTTCCAAATTAGCTTGTCGTCGGTCTTCAATTTCTTGCATTTTCTTTCGATGTTTCTCTCGTGATTCAACAATAGTAAACTCCAAGCTTGAGAGTTTGCAACTCTCTGTAAAATATAATCCTGTAGTACACATTAAAACAAATTTTACGTTATAATTTTGTAAGTAAAAATAGGATCTATATTTAAGAATACGGAAGGAGAAGATAATTTCAAAAACTCTTGATCGATATATATATATGTATATATATAAGATGAACATTGATGTATTTTTTGCGTAAATGATATCATATTCCTAATTATGAAGATTTAAATTCCTATAATATAAGGGTTTATATAATTTGAAAGATTAGATCTTATGAATAAAGGGGATATATATGGGATATAGATATACGGGATATAGATCTATGAATATGTATCTATGTAATTAGAATCATATCTATTTTTATTTTATTTTAATTTAATTTAATTTATGATTATTTTATTGGTACATTGAAAAAGAAAATAGTTGCCAAAGAAATTGATACAATGTCTAAATATGTTGAACTACTTTTTTGTCGTCGGTTTGTTTGTCTTTTGTTTTTTTGTTTTTTTTTTTTAACTTTTTTTTTAATATATAATCAAATTTATCACTTTTTTTATCATCAAACAATAAGAAAAATGTATGAGAATGACACATAAGTTTTAATCTTACGTGGCATTTTTATAAAATAGGTTTTATTTTTTAGACCCTTTAGAATCCTTAGGATTCCTACCGTTTTAGTAATTATATAGATTATAAAAAGAATAACCTTTTTTATTTTTAAATGTTAAAAATATGTAATATTTTCACTTGACATCCCTTAAAATACTTTCACATACACTACCTCCTTAATATTAATGATTAAATTACACTATCAATCCTTTATGTTTTAAAGTATGTCCATTAACCCTTTACATCAATTATATACACTACTCAACGTCGTTCCATCATCAACCATCGCCGCCACGACTACCGCCGCATCGCGCGGGTACCGCCGCATCATCAACCATCATCAACCATGTTACGAGTTTTTGGTCCCAATATTTCGTCACACTCATTCGGGAGGGCTTGGTGGTCTTAAGAATGGTCCGGGTGGAGGCTAAATAAACAAGACGAATAGAATAGAATTCATGTTCATGCTATGTATACGGAATGTTAAGATGTAGGCAACCTTACCTCTACCTAGGAAGAGAGGCTACTTCCATATTCTATCTAAATGATAGAAAAAGGACCTCTGACCTTTGCATGGGGTGAGGATTGAACCCTTGACCTCTGTCTCAAAAGACAAACGTGTTAACCACTTAATTCAAGTATGCTACTTTCCGACAACATTATCATATACTCCTTCCGTCTCTCAAGTCTTTGTTTTATAACTTTGAAAGTCAAAATAAAACATTTAAATTGAACAGGTGGAATACCTATCAACTATTTATCTTTTCATCTAACCAAATACATGAATCAAATAATGTGTACATATTTTACGAGTATTATTATGCAAATACATTATATTTAGAATCAACCATTGAAAGAAAGTAACTCTCAATGTCGTTTTCATCGGTTTTGGGTTCCAATACCATCTTCAACGGTGTGTTGGAGAGGTTGAGATGTAGACAGCCTTACCCCTACCAAAAGTAAAGAGGTTGCTTCCATGTTCTACCAAAGGTAGTAAAGGACCTATAACCTTGTTGGACATGAGGATTAAACACTTGACTTATGTTTTCAGAGACAAAAACTTTAACCATTGATCCAACCCAGTTGGAAAGAATCAACCATTTATCCACTCATTTTATATCATCTCAGTCACTAAGCAAATACATGATTAGTAAGATGATACAAGACATGAAAACGGAATTTGATAAAATATTAAAAAAAGTTATTGTACGATCTTTGTTATTTGTTGTTATTATGGATCCTTGGTATAAAGCCAAGGTTGTTAATATTGCTTTTCCAAACTCGATATGGATAAAGAAGTACGTCTAGCAAAAGTTGACGAGATTGTCGCACTATATAAGTTATATGCTAGTTATGAGATTCATTCTTACATGGTTGATGGTTCACAATTTATACATGGTTGTAAAGAACAGTTTTTATTTGCTAGAATGCTTACCATGAAATACGGCTTTTTATATTGCACTAATTGACTCTGTTAACTTTGTTTTTCGATATTTAGTTACTTTAGTTGAAATATGTATGTAGAAGTTGAAGTGAGCAAATGTTGAAGCAACACATGAAAACCCTTTTGACTTTTGAGGAAAGTCTAAAAGTGCTATTGAGTGAAAAATTATATAAGCTAGTGATTGGGCATTCACCAATAGGCATGTTCATCTATTTTCTTGTGATAGATGTCCTTCCGTAATAAGCTGAGAGATTTGGCCGTAAGGGGATTAATAGACGCAAGGAATTTAGCTAGCTAGTGATTCTTATAAAAATATATCAAAAACAAAAAAGAATAACAGTTTTTAAGGAGATCTATCATACATGGAGATTTTTCTACTATTAGAGTGCATTTTTGAGTTTTAATTTTATGGGATAAAAAAGGAAAGGAGAGGAAAATCTATGTTTTTGCATTCTTGAGTTTTTTTATTAAAAGAAAGGAAACTGATGGAAAGGAAAAGTGAGGGATTTTAAAGCTAAAAACTTTCCTTCCATATTTGGCATGATTTGGAAGGATAAGTTATAAATTTATCAATATACCCTTCAAACTTTTATATGAACTATAATAACTATGGGGCTATAAATGTAATATTACATATTTTTATCATTTCTTATCATTCTCTTTTAACACAAGAATGTCTTTAAGTCCTTTTATTCACTTTCTTTTCTTTTAAATGATAAAACTCAAGAATGCAATTTATAAATATAATTTTTTATCCTTTCTTCTCCTATCCAATCTTCTCTTTTCTTTTCCTTTAATAAAAACTCGAAAATATAGTGTTAATGTTACTTCTCCTACTACAAACAATTTTTATTTTTTTCTACATTTTTACCTTTATTAATAATTTACTACAGTCAAAATCTCAAATTTTGAACTATCTTTAAATGAATCAAATTCCATAAGTAATTGTGTTTAAGGGTAATGTTACTCTTTAATTAATAAGGGGTTAATCTTGTGTGAGAGAATGATAATAAGTGGTTGGAGGGTGAAAATAGAGGGTTTTGTACTTGCTGGCGGTTCCCTAATGGTGTGAAGGATTAGCCTCACGCCACCAAGTGTTGGAGTAAATATGCTAAGTGTGGGTATGAATGCATTGCCCTCTCAAAGTTGTTGTGAGGGGGTATTTATAAGCCTCCCACGAAGGGTTTCATGAGATGGGCCGAAATGTCTAGAAGTTGGGCCTAACGGTCGACTTAAGGACAACCTCCGACAGGAGGTCGTTATCGTTGTGGAAATCGTTGGCTTGGAGACGCGAGCACGAGTCGTGCGTGCCAGTGCACGTGATTCATCGTACTGTTTGTCGGCTAGGCTGTCGTAGGGTTCGAAGCCTGTTGCTAGTCTCGTTTCAGTCTCCGAACTGTCATTGTCGGAGAGTCCGGAGCCTATATGATGGTACGTCATCAAATGGTTCATGAACAATTTCACTTTAAATCCTTGTCGTCTTCTATAACCACAGAAAAACACTTGACATAAAATAAGTTTCTTACCATCGTAATTATTTATCTCCTATATAAGAGGTAGTACATGAAGATTAAAATCATTAATCAACATGCATTGTCTTCAAATAAAATCCATTAATCATCAAGTAGTAGAGGATTAGTTAGAGAGATGAAGCGTAACTGTAAATTGGGGTCAAGTTTGCTTAAATTGATTTTTTGTGGACGAGATTCTTGGTACAAAGTGTAAAAAGATGTGGTGAATTTGATTTCAATAAAACTGGGGGGATAAAGTATTTGTGTGTATGTGAAAGATATATCAGGCAACTTACACGCGAGTTGTATTCAGTATCATTAGGCCTATCCTTATAGGAACTCACTTCTAACTCACGTCTAATACTATTCATCAGTTTCTCTCTCTTCTAGACACCCCCAAGATGCACCCCTCCTTATAACCCTCATTTCTTTCCGACTTCTAACACTATTCATCTATTATTATATCACACATATATAAAAGAAAAAGAAGAGAAGGTTTATATAAAAACAAGAATGGCTGCGTCTAAATTTAGAAGTAACCTTCCAGACGCGTCCCTAGACGCCGCTGTGTCTATTGCGTCTTAAGCCTTGGCTGCGTCGAAAGCGTAGAAGACGCGGGCTAGAAGCCCTATAAGTAGCGGCCTTAGTGTTTGGGAGGTGGTGTTTGTTTGACAATATTTTTTACTTTTATAAAAAACAAAAGAAAAAGAAGCAGAAAGTATTTGTTTGACAATAAAGAAGTCGTGGTTAATTTCAAGATTTTGGTGATCACAGTGAAGTTGTATGTTGCCATTTATTAATTGAATTTGATTCATTCAAAGATTTGGACTCAATATTTGAGTGCGTATATTAATAAATTTAGTAATAAGGGTAAAAGAGTCATATTAATTTGTTAATAGTAGTAGAAGTAAAATTAGCAGTAAAAAAATCATCTGAAAGAAACCCATTTGTGTGTGCATACATAGCGATTAAATAGTACTCGTAACTAACAGAGGCGGAGGGAGTGGGGACTACGGTTTGTGGTCCTTGCCAACTAGCCCATGCTAACATACGTTTATAACTTGTACAGCTGTACAAAACCCCTTTGATCAGTTGATCTTACTCAATCTCAATTAGATTTAGATAAATGAACTAAAAGAAACGAACAGGCTCCATATCCTATCATTCCTCATCTTTTATTAACATGTATATAAGACCCGTCCAATAAACGGGTAGTCTCAAAATATATTAATAAAAGCTAAAAAATTAGAATTCAAATATATTAAATATAGGGTTATTTACTAAAATGGTACCTGGACTATCCACCATATTACTAGTTTCATACCTATAACCTTAAAATTACTCTCATCATACCCCAACTTATCAATTTTTCACTCGGACGATACCTGACTTGACGGGCGTCAGTTTGGCCGTTAAGTTGGAGTATGACTACCGTAAATTTTAAAGTTTTAGGTATGAAACCAGTAATATGGTGGATAGTCCAAATATCATTTATGTAATTATTATTATTATTATTATTATTATTATTGTTGTTGTTGTTGTTGTTGTTGGTTTTTTTTTTTTTTTTTAATTACACAAAGTACATTTATATTTTTTTTAAATATTTATATTTATTTTATAAAAGAATTCTTTATTTTTATAAAAAAATTATTATAAATATTTATTTTTTTTACTAAAAACTTTAATATTTCAAAAACTATTATTTATAAAAAAAAAATTTTAATAAAATAATATTTTCTTTTCTAAAAGATCATTTTTAGTACAAAGTTTTTATTTTTATAAAAAATATTTGTCAATCTTCTTTTTTAAAGGGTGAACCGGAAAGAATATCATAATTTCTTGTATTGCATTAGTACCTGTACAACTACTATGTAAGGTTTGAATCAGCTCAAAACATATTTAATCAACTCCATGTGGTGGTATCCATTCAAGACTTCACGTTCATTTATCAATGCTTTACATGAAATTAATGTACTGCTTCCGATTTACTTATTTTTTTTAAATAAAAAATAAATAAATATGAAATAAATAATATCATCATGGATCTATAATTTGATTGATTAATAGTTTTTAATAAAAAAAACTAAATATTTACAATATTTTTTATAAAAATAAAGTATTTTTTTATAAAATAAAAGTATATATTTACAAAAAAATATCAATGTACTTTTTAAAATTATTTATTCCTAAATAATACTTTGTGTAATTAAAACAACAACAACAACAACCATAATAATAATAATAATAATAATAATAATAATAATAATAATAATAATAATAATAGTAAAAACATCACTTTCATTAGAAATTAATAGGATTTACAAGAAATTTTAATAATAATAATATAATAATAATAATAATAATAATAATAATAATAATAATAATAATAATAATAATTGTTAATTACATAAATGACACCTGGACTATCCACCATATTACTGGTTTCATACCTATAACCTTAAAACTACTCTCATCATACCCCAACTTATCAATTTTTCACTCGGACGATACCTGACTTGACGGGCGTTAGTTTGGCCGTTAAGTTGGGGTATGACTAGCGTAAATTTTAAAGTTTTAGGTATGAAACCAGTAATATGGTGGATAGTCCAGATATCATTTATGTAATTATTATTATTATTATTATTGTTGTTGTTGTTGTTGTTGTTGTTTTTTGTAATTACACAAAGTACATTTATATTTTTTTTAAATATTTATATTTATTTTATAAAAGAATACTTTATTTTTATAAAAAAATTATTATAAATATTTATTTTTTTTACTAAAAACTTTAATATTTCAAAAACTATTATTTATAAAAAAAAATTAGAAAATAATATTTTCTTTTCTAAAAGATCATTTTTAGTACAAAGTTTTTATTTTTATAAAAAATATTTGTCAATCTTCTTTTTTAAAGGGTGAACCGGAAAGAATATCATAATTTCTTGTATTGCATTAGTACCTGTACAACTACTATGTAAGGTTTGAATTAGCTCAAAACAGATTTAATCAACTTCATGTGGTGGTATCCATTCAAGACTTCACGTTCATTTATCAATGCTTTACATGAAATCAATATACTGCTTCCGATTTACTTATTTTTTTAAAATAAAAAATAAATAAATATGAAATAAATAATATCATCATGGATCTATAATTTGATTGATTAATAGTTTTTAACAAAAAAAAACTAAATATTTACAATATTTTTTATAAAAATAAAGTATTTTTTTATAAAATAAAAGTATATATTTACAAAAATATATCAATGTACTTTTTAAAATTATTTATTCCTAAATAATACTTTGTGTAATTAAAACAACAACAACAACAACAACCATCATAATAATAATAATAATAATAATAATAATAATAATAATAATAATAGTAATAATAATAATAATAGTAAAAACATCACTTTCATTAGAAATTAATAGGATTTACAAGAAATTATAATAATAATATAATAATAATAATAATAATAATAATAATAATTGTTAATTACATAAATGACACCTGGACTATCCACTATATTACCGGTTTCATACCTAAAACTTTAAAATTTACCGTAGTCATACCCCAACTTAACGGTCAAACTGACGCCCGTCAGGTCAGGTATCGTCCGTGTGAAGAATTGATAAGTTGGGGTATGATGAGAGTAATTTTAAAGTTATAGGTATGAAATCAGTAATATGGTGGATAGTCCAGGTACCATTTCAGTAAATAACCCTTAAATATATATACCAAAATCAACTTTGAAATTTGCTAACTGAATAGCCATCCCATCGGTCAAAATACTCCAAAAATTATCTGCCCAAAAAAGAAACATACGAAAATAACCCCATATAAATATTGATTTCAGTTTACCCCCTTTTTTTCAACTCAAGTTAAATAAAAAATTTATAGTTTTTTATATTCTAAAAGTGTAAACTATATAAAAGTATAATTAATTATTTTTAAATTGGGTTAAGTGTAAATTGGTGATAAAAAATCAAAAAGTGTAAGTTAATTATTTTAGATTGGGGTTAAAGTGTAAATTAGTGATGTAGAACCAAAAAGTGTAAAATTAATTTAGATTAATATTAAAAAATCAGAGAATTAATAAGAATAGAGGACTAGACTCAAGGATGTGGATTAGGGGTATTAAGTGTACCCCTAACCCCATCTTTTAATTATATTATAGATATATAATTTTATATAAAGAAAGAAAAAAACTACTTAGTGTCACTTTTTGTGAATTTTGAGCTTATGTACGAAGGAGGTTATTATATATATATATATATATATAGGCAAGCTTTATTTTTACCTAAGTAAAAAGACTGCTTTTATTTTCAATCTAAATGGTTGAAAAGATCCTTCAACAATGGCAGAACTTGAAAATTTATTTGGGGGGGTCAATTTATACTAGCTTTATAAACTAAAAAATACACGTATATTGATGTCACACCAAAGCTGCTCTTCTATTGTGTAAAGTACGTAATAAAAATCTACATCAATAAATCAAATGAATGAAGGAAGGATGCAACGAACTACATAGATATAGTAATTTATTTGGACAAAAATAAATCACATATATGAAAAAATTATTAGAAACCGTAAACCAAAAGAATCAAATCTCAAATCCAAATAAAACGATAAACAAATTTGCTTTTCAATTGAGATATATAAATAAAAGAATAACAGTAATGGTAACAATAAAAAATAAATACTAGTAGTATAAGTAAAAAAAGAAGATAAGTATGAACTCTTATAATGCTTATATGATTTGAAGACAAATGGATGCAGGTGATGTATTAAATTTTAGTGATAACAATTAGAGTAGATTGTTATTTCCACAGCTAGTTACTCTGCTCCTCAATTTCTTTCTTTGAGTTTTGGAGAAATGCAAGGGTCATTTGTAAACATTTTGTTTTATACCCACAATATTTACATTAATGGCTCAAAGTTTTGGAGGGGTCAGAACCCCCCTTGCCCCTTAATAGTTCCGTCTATGTCCTTCAACCTTTACATGAGATAAAATTCATGACCTCTCTCCAGAGCACCGATTATTTACCACTAATCCAATCATGATATTTTATAGAATCTTTATATTTATGATGCGTCTATTAGTTTATTTATTATTAAAAAAAATTAAAATATATAGCATGAAGGTTTGCAAATTAGAATTATAACTTTATAAGTTTACAAGTATATCAGCAATATTTTATAAAAAAGAAAATTTATTTTTAGAAGGGTTGAAAAATATATAATATTTTCGTTTAGCATCCTTAAAATATTTCCACACACATTATATTAATGATTAGGTTATACCATCAATCTTTTATCTTTTATAATATTCTTAACCTTTTACATCAATTATCAACACTACTCGACACCTCCACGACCAACAGTCTCATCCACCACCACACCGTCGCCGCCACAAGTCCACAACAACCGCCGCGATTACCATCATCTTTCAACTATAAAATTAAAGGCACTTAATATATTAGAAAACTATGCATCAAAATCCTATTAATGGTTTTAGAAAGTTCAGGGAGTAATTAATCGTATATTCTATAGTTTAACTTTTATTTATTTATGTGACACAATCTATTATGTTTAGATTAATGTGTTTTTTTTTCCTTTCATGTTTAAAATTATAGTTGATGAATATTGCAAAAACATGACTTTTTTCTGATAAAATAATATCACATTTAAATTATATTAAAGAGTTCTTAATTGAAGTTGTCGATCAATGCTCTATTTTAATGATTTCAAGTTAAGAGAACTCCCACCTTATTAGATTTTTATACCTTATTTTGTTTTTTGTTTTTTTTAATTATATCTATTTATGACATCATCTATTCTTTAGTTTGGTGTGACCGACTTAAGTTCGATCCCTCCTCCAACCTCTCCTAAATCCTATTTTAAAGAGAATTGCTTCCCGCTCATTTTCATAACCGCTTCTTCACGCACAAACTGCGTGTTTCATTTTCTCTCACTTCTCCACACACACTTTCTTTTCCTCTCTCTCTCTCTCTCTCAAACTCATACTATCTATCATCACTGAGAAGGAAATTCTCCGGCCTGATTCCGTGAAAATTCTGGTGCGTTGCTGAAACTAATAACGCTTTCAAATTGAAATAGTTATATGTTGTTCGAAATCGGTTAATTATCGGAAATCGGATGTGATTTTCATTTTGAATCGATCAAATTTTATACGATTAGCTTCATTTCAGTTATATTTGATGAGGTCACTTTTTTTTTTTTTAACAAATGTGAATAAACTTATACTTATCGATGTGATTTTCATTGAGAATCGATCATATAATATCCGCTCGATTTTATACTTAAGCGTATCGTAACCGATTTCGAACATATTATATATGAATTTCACTTAATTCATACTTACATTATTAGTGTTTGTTGTTCGAATTTCAATTCCGAAAGTTAATCCGATGTGATTTTGATTGCGAATCGATCGATTAGCTAGTTATTTGAATAAGTAATTTTTTTTTAAATAAATGTGAATAAATTCATACTTATTTATGAGTTTTAGCCGTCAGTAACTTATATCCGATCAAATTACAGTTCACTTGCCGTTACTTATGTTAAGTCACTTTTTATATGAATTTCACTTAATTCATACTTACATTATTAGTGTTTGTTGTTCGAATTTTGATTCCGAAAGTTAATCGGATGTGTTTTTGATTGCGAATCGATCGGTTAGCAATTTATAGTTGAATAAGTCAAAAATTTTCAAACAAATGTGAATAAATTCATACTTATTTATGAGTTTTAGCCGTCGGTAACTTTTATTCACTTGCCGTTACTTATATTAAGTCACTTTTTATATGAATTTCACTTAATTCATACTTACATTATTAGTGTTTGTTGTTCGAAAGTTACGAGTGTTAATCGTGAAATTGATTATAAGTTAGGGGGATTTATTTAATCTTATTATGATCCTTTTGTTGCACTTTAACTTAGATGCTATGTACTGATTGTATGTAATAATAATTCCTGTTTTTTTGATTTGTGAAGGAAAGTAATGGAGGACTATAACTATAAGAGGAGCAAAACTGTTGTTTACCAGTTGGATAAGGGAAGTGAGTTTAGAAAAAAGTTCGTTAGACCGGGCTACATGGAAGTTAGGAAATCTAGGTTCCAAAAACCAGATACCGAAAGGTTGCTCAAGGCTCAGGAGGTCACCATAATGCAACTTGCAATAGAGAAGAAGCATCTACAGTTTTATTGTAGGAATGATAACGCCTATATACACGCTATCTCGAGGAATCTTCACGGGGGTAAGGAGTTTTGTGCTCCAAGGGAGTTGTATAATAAGGAGAAACAAAAACAAGAGCTTAAACAGAGTACTCCTAAGAAGGCAGGTAAAAAAAGCCGGAAGAAGAAGAAGAAGAAGGCAACTGTCCAAGGGAGGGTGCAAGTTATCTATGGTTCTGTACCACTAGGTGAAAACTTTGAGTTGAGGTATTCAAAACCACTTTGGGAGAGAATGAATAACCTTGACCGTAAGAGTGTGATTGATGCATTCAACAACGTGTATGCCAAGCTTGAAATTCCACAGGAGAGTGAGGCTGAAGATCTGAAGCTTCAAACAGATGTACAACTGTTAGTATCATTGATATCCGAATCATTGCGGAATAGGTGGGTCGCATCGAAGTTTGAAAAAGTCCTTGAAAAGAGCGGAAAAGTAAAAGATATGCTAAAGGAGCTTGCAGACGCTCATTTCGACAAGTGGCGACATTATACCAAACTGAGTAGAAAGTCATACGGTAAGAAAGAGTTGATGCTAGAAGAGAATAAAGAACTATGGAAGAAGAAATGTATCGAACTTCTATGGAAGTATCATAAGGAATGTGACATTGCATGTGAGAAATTACTCTCATTGAAGTGTCTGTATATGGCAGAAGATTTTGATCAAGAGGGTAAAGCTACTTTTTTCTACGGAGTTAAAGAGGGCAGAGATAGTGCAGTTGGTGGAAGTGTCAACAAATCGAAGATTGGAAAAAAGAGGAAGATGGGGAGGAGAAGGTAGGAGTACAGTTCCTGGAAGATTCAAGAATTTGCAGATGGGAGAAAAGAGCAAGAGGATAACAAAGACTAGGTGGTGCTATAGATATGTGTTGACTGCAAACAATATTATTGGTAGAGACCATTAAATGCATGAATAAAGCATATATGTTTCGATTTAGGTGGTAATAATTGAGTATTAAATAAACACAAGCCCATTGTGTTGTTTTGGGTTTTTGTGTCTTATTCTCACATATACATACAACATACAATATTATGTATGAATATTAAATACAATATACTTTTGTTTCTTTCTCACATTTGTCCCCCTTCTCGCTCTAGACCACCGTTCTTGTTTCTCTCTCTAAAACCTCTCACCATCTATCAGCTTTCTTGAAATTTACATTTGGCAATTATATTTTCTTGATGGGTGTTGCCAATTAGAGGTTTTTAGATATAAAAAACCTCATCAGGTTTGCAAGTATTTTTAATTGGATTTTTTTATTGCAATATTGATTTGGGGATTTTGATGTGTTTGTTTTGCCCCTTTTTGATTTAAGTTATTTTTTATTATTCTAGGGTTCTTGAGTTAAGTTGAAAGGTTAATTATTTATGCTTATTAGAATTGGGCGTTAAGATTCATTAATGTTTGTAATTGAGTGCTTTTTTTTATTTATGTGAATTAGTCATGATTTTGAGGATCGTTTAGGGGTGTAATTCTTGATCTATAGGGGATTTGTTTGAAGTTTTTTTGTTGTTAATAAAAAAGATAGTTTTTTGGGATGAAAAGTTTGAATCTTTAGTGTGTTTGGTTGTTTTTTTAGTTTAGTTTAGAGTGTGTTTGATGATTGGTTCTGTTGGGATTTGTGAGATGAATCGTAGAGTTCGAAGAAAGTGTACGCAAGGAACCCAAAAGTTGGATTTGCCAAATCAACTTGAAACCGAGGATGCAGATATTGGAAACTGAATGCAGATGGATTTGTTGATTGGACTAGATTGCCCAATGATACTGTAATTCAGCTTTTCACTCATTTGAACTATCGTGATCGGGCTAATTTTTCATCAGCTTGCAAAAGCTGGAGATCACTTGGATCATCTTCGTGTTTATGGAATTTTTATCAATGTTGTGGTCATTGGACACTATAATTCTGGGAAGTCAACCACAGGTCACTTGCTCTACAAGCTTGGTGAAGTAAAAGAGGATGTGATTGAAAGAAACCTGGGATCACTATTGACTTTTTTTTTTGTCAAAGTTTGAGACCACTCGCTATGTCTGCACTTCACTGATGCTGAGCATCGTGACTATATCAAGAACATGATCACTAGAACCTCCCTGGCTGACTGTACCGTTCTCATCATTGATGCGACCTTACCTGCTTTTGAATATGGAATGACCATTGGACAGACTCGTGAACACATTATGCTTGCATTTACACTTGGTGTCAAGCAAATCATTTGCTGCTGCAACAAGGTACTTGTTTTTTTCTTCGTTCCTTTTATGCATTTGAGGATAGTTGTAGTTGATTTCATTAATGAGCACTGACTCTGTTATTTTTCTCTTTTACAGATGGATGCTACCATACCCAAATACTCAAAAACTAGATTTAATATAATTGTGAAAAATTGACTCTTTACTTTTGGAAGGTTGGATACGACGCTGATAACATCTTGTTTGTCCCAATTTCTGGTTTTGAGAGCGAGAACATGACTGAGAGGTCACCTAACTTTCAATGGTACACTGGTCCAACTCTACTTGAAGCCATTGACCAGATCAATGAGCCAAAAAGACCATCTGACAAGCCTCTCTGCCTTCCCCTTCATGATGTCTATAAGATTGGTTGGATTGGAACTGTGCCAGTGGGACGTATTGCCACTGGTGTTATCAAGCCAGGTATGGAGGTCACTTTTGGCCCATTTGGTTTGACAACTGAAGTCAAATCTGTACAGGCGCACAACAAAACACTGCCTGAGGCATTGTCAGGAGACTTTTTTGGTTTCAATGTTCAGAATGTTGCCACGAAGGATATTAAGCATGGGTATGTTGCTTCAAACTCTAAGGATGACCCTGCAAAGGGTACTGCTAGTTTTACATCTCACCTCATCGTCATGAATCACCCGGGTCAAATTAAAAAAGGGTAGCACCATTGCTATGTTGCCATACTTCTCACATTGCTGTTAAGTTTGCTGAACTGTTTACCAAGATTCACCGGAGGACTTTTGAGGAGCTTGAGTCGGAACCCCTAGTTCTTGAAAAATGGTGACTCTGGAATGGTGAAGATGGTTCCAATAAAGCCGCTGATGGTTGAGACTTTCTCTGAGTATCCTCCATTGGGTCGGTTTATTGTGACTTTGTGAGGTACGTGAGGCACACTTTTTGTTTAATTAAAATGGTTTATCCGATATAGTACAATCTATGTGAGGAATTAATTAAAATGGTTTTAATTAAAATTGTTTGCATCTTCCTTAATGTATATATCATACTTTTTGCAGATTTCAGCAGATATAGTACAATCTTCCAATTCGTTAAATTCATCTTTTCAAGAATCTGGCTTGAAGAAGCTGCTATAGACCATAGATCAAAGGATCGTAATTTGTTAAACTCAAGAACCGCTTCATGAAGAAGGCTATATGGACGCTAAATTTGAGATTCAGTAAGTTATTATACTCAAAAAGTAGATCTTGATTAGGATGATGGATTTTAACTTTACTCTTAAAGATAATAGAGAAGATTAATTATAGGAATGGTGAACTTTGTAGTTTAAAGATCTGGCAATTAGTATTGCAAATCATGTTTACTGTTTGATATTTACTTGCGAATTATTTTGTTTATATGTATATGTATATTATATATATGTACATTGTGATATGAGTCTATTTTGTTATGTAGGTAAAAAACGCATTGTAGAACTGTTGGGGATTTTATGTTGAAGATGATGAGATAGGATACCTTGCGAATTTGAAAACGTTAGGGTTGATGCTACAAGATAGGATGCATAACTGCATAAGGTACATCTTCGATTGTAGCTAACTCGGTGGTTCCTTCTTTTTTTTTTGTGCTGATAAATATTTTTATGGAAATAATTTTATGAAATTGGGTTTGATATGTATTACAACCATTATTGTCCTCTTTAGACCTCACAATGTTACTCATTGAGCATGTATAAAATGGCCCATTTGGTTGATGGTTGCATTTTCTCTTCATGGCTATTGTGTGTTATATATTGAAAAAGATTGATGATTTATGTCTTCATGGTTGCTAGTTCATGTTTTAAGCCAATCACGTGTATCTGATTTTCCTTGCAGGTCCATTCTGCTGCGACAATACTGGATAAAAAGTTGAAAACAACTTAGATTTCTTAAGGTGTTGACAAATAATATTTTTGGATTTATATTTCAACAAAGTAACCATTTACCCTGTCATTCCAATTGCTTCAGTCCTTCATATATGGTAGTTGCATGTTTAGTTTTACATTGAAACTCAAAAGTATTACATTTAAACTCAAGTCTATGCGTAAATTTGTTGAAAGAGTTAAGTGGTGATTCTACAACTAGCTTCAGGGGCAGATTGACATCATTGCCAAAAAGTCCAATTGGTGTGTTGGAGGTTACATGTTTTGGCAACATGGTTACTATATAATCGATACCAAACTATAACTTTGATGGTATTTATTCCAAACTATAGATTTGGTATGTTTGTACATTTAGTGAAAATGAGAATACCTTTGTCAAGGTAATCAATTAGCTACTCTAATATAATACTAAAACATTCTGCCAAGTAAAACGCTTTGCCAAATAAGAGGTAGCTTTTCTTTGTGCGTATGAACTTATTCCTGCAAATGATTTTTTCGAGGGTATATTTGGGTGATCTATTATTACTTTCTGTTTAGTTTGGAAAACATTATCATAGATTACAAATAATGATAATATTGAAGGATAGGGGATTCCTCTTAGTTTTGAGACCATTAGCATATTCGGTTTAGCTTTGAAACCATTAGCATAGACTACTCTTAGTTTTAATTGATTACTTTTTTTTGTTTGTTTGCTGGAAAAGGGGATTACTACAGCTGGTCTTTCGATGAAAGCATATGAGGTACACTACACAAATGCCGATTTTGTTTCTCACTTAAATCTATAATTTTATTACTTGTGGTAAATGAGAATTCGACATTTTACTTATACTCTTGGTCAAAAAATAGCATCTTCATGGTTATCAAATATCACTTATATGTTGTTCTATGATAAAGTAAGATGCATTCATGTTTTTGCAGAGACAAAAGAGTGTTCTGAAGGTGTATTCTCTTCCAGGAAAGCTTGCTGATTAAAATTGCATATAAGGGCTCAATGATAATTGGATTGCACTACAAAGCATTTGGTAAGTAGAAAAATAGTCAGTTTGATGGGCTAAAATTAATGATTTTTGACATGTTAACAGGTTGGTTGATGGTTTTTACGCAAAGGTTCTTTGGGGTGTCTTTAGCGTGTATAAAAATTGTACCATCCATACCCAAACACCCCCCCCCCCCCCCCCCCCCCCCAACCCCCTCTTCTTTTTTATGTACTGCATGCCTTCTGGCCACAAAATGTGCTCGGGCCGATTTCGAAGACTGGGAAATGAAAAAAGAAGAGGTAAGAGTGCTTTGTTGTTGTTTTTACATCGAGATACTTAGATGTGGCAAATTGAACATGTTAGGAATGTTAGGTAACTGGTTGAGGTTAAAAAGGGGTGAAGTTTTTGTACTGAGGTCGTGTTTGTTTCACCCGAATCACGTTTTTGTCCAATTTTTATAATTGTTTTAAATATTAATTTTGTCAAATTTGATTAGAAAAGTTATACTCTTTATATAATAATCTTATTAACAGGATGAAATGATTGTAGATTTTTTTGAGAGTTATTTTAACTAAGTTAAGATTGAGGCCATCTTCGTAATGTTTTTCTCTATTGTTCTTTGCTTAATGCTTATTCAGTAGATGGAAATTGTGAGAATGCTGAAGAGATGTTAACAAATATGAAAGCAGCAAGGTTAGTTCCAAACAAGGTGTTTGTTTCATATGCCCACGGTTTGAAACCAGTGACGCCTGTCACATTAAAGTTTCGGTTTTTTGAAGTGTAATGTTGTTTTGTGCAAACCCCCTTTTAACACGTATGATAGTAATTGTCACTTCTATGTTAAGAAGTATGGTTATTAACCGTTATGATAGTAATTGGTAAGGCAAGTTGTGAGTCAAGTTTTAATAGCTAAAAAAAGTGTTCAGGCTCAAAGATAGGTGGCTCAAAACTTGGATACCGCAGAAAAATATTCAAAGATAGGTGACTCAAATTGTAGAGGCGGCTTAAGGAAATCACACATCATTATAAATATTAGTACCCTCTAAAGAAGATGATGCAACTAACATGATATGGAGACACTTTAGGACTTGATTTTTCCTGGTGATGACTTGATGTATATAGGAGTAGAAAGCTAAAAGTTACTGACTCAATATGATTAATTTGCATTGTTGTCACAAGTCATAACTAAGTAAGTAATGTTGTTTTGAATGTTTGAAGATGGTAGAGTTAGAACTTAGATGTACAGAATGAGGAACTAAAGAGTTAGGTTCCCTTTTATTGCTTGTTACTTGTGATCGAAGTCATTGCTGGAGACAAAGTAATGCTAGAATTGTACCCCTTTTTTTAAAATAAAATTTCATATTCAATTAGCCATTAATAAAATGCGTAATTATACAGTGTAACCAAGTTGCTTGCATACATTGTTTTAAGTATTTTATATAGTTCCTGGCATTCTTATGAAATCCTAAAATTTGACCCGTTTTTAACCAAACTTTGTATTTTAAATTCGTATTATTTGCACACGGGATCAATGGCCATCATATGTAAAAGAAGTTATTCTATAAATAACCTAATGGTTAACTTCCAATTTATTTATTTTTTATGGTTTTCTTGCTTGTGCAGCCCAAGGCTGGAGATGCCGCTATTCGCCAAGAGCAAGAAATAAACTATGAGAAATTTTGCATCATAAATTTTGCTTTAGTTTTATCAAAAACCTGTAGCACGAATATTACGACTAAATACGGCTAATTGTATAAATTTTGGCTCAATACGACTAATTGTATAAATTTCCTATTGTCAACCCGTGGTTATAAGGCTGTATATAATTAAGACAACTATTTTTTTAAAGACATATTTTAAGTTGTTTATTAAGGTTATATTTCCAAACATATCCTGTGTTTTTACACGGGTTCTACATCTAGTGTACACTTATAACTTAATCTAAAGCCGAATGTAGTTAAAAGTAGATATGTTTCTATATCATTGCCAGAACTTACAGTAAGCAGTTCATGTTATGCTGATTCAGATATGGCCATTCAACTCTTCCAGTGAAGGTGTACTCTGTAAAAGATGATAAGATTATAACGTAGCCTTATAATCTTTTAAATCTTTTAGTAAGGAGATGTTTTATTAATAAAGTTGGTTGTTCTAAAATTTGTAAAAAAAAAAAACTTTTACTGAAAGTTCACAGGTGAAAGACTATATCATAGTACCATTTCTTTTACTTCCGAGTGTATGAAGAGTGACTATATCCTGTTGCCCACATTCAACAACCAAGTGACTGAATCTGTATTGACATTGGGACATGTTTGTTGTTTTAGATGATCAGTTGTGGTTTTTGCAGAGCCAAAATAACTGGAACTTTGGCGACCTTTATTGTGTCGTGATTATGAATAACCCATTAAAGCTCAAATTGAAGCTTCCTTAATCGGGATCTGGTCACAAGATTTCTGTGTAACTTAATTAGTTAACGATAGTTTTATCCGAAGCGAAAATTAATCTGTCAAAGAGGTATGGTTAAAAATCTGAGGACATCATACCTTATTGTTTGTTAATAATTGTCACATATCGGAAATTCTTATGTCCAAGTCATCATAGAACTTCTTGAATCTGACATCAACGGTGGTCATTTCAGCAAGTTGTGACAATGTAACTTCATAGGCTTCTGAAAATGAAGATATGATCATCACCTAAGGTCCTCTTGGGGGATTCTGGGGGAAAGTATGTTTGCTTGAAGATCAGAGATCGAATTTCAATTCCTCATGGTTTTGGACATTTACCTTTTTGGACGCGTGCAGTATATGTTATCGCACTTTTAGTCTCCAGGGTGCCTTCGGATTCCAACATCTAGCATATTGTTCGCTTAGATGTCACTCTTATGGTTAGAACCATAAGTCAACTAACATGCCATTTCTTAGAAAAAATTGTTATAACAGATTTTTCCTGGGAACAATACCACATTTTGTAAGTATATTGATTAATCGTTACTAAGAAAATTAACAAGAAATCATCAAATGAACGGTTAATAGACATGGACATGTGTTAGATTATTTATTTTTTTCGGGAACATTTTGTTTTCTTTTATACGTATGTAATTTCACTTTTTAACCTTTTGTTTTTCTATAATTTTTATTTTCTACATATATCTTTTTATGAACTTTTTGATACCTTTTCTTTAATATATTTTTTGTTTTATGGGTTTTTTAAACATTTTTGCCCATGTTATTTTTGAAAGTAAATATGAATATGTGTTTTGGGTTTTTTTGGAACATTTTTTTCTTATAATTTTTTTTTAGTTTTCTAACTTTTTGTCCTCTATAATGATTTTTTCTTTTTTTTACTAAATATGTGCTAGAATTTTATTTATTTTTTTGAAACATTTTGTTTTCTTTTATAATTTTTTTAGTTTTCTAACTTTTTATCTTCTATAATGTTTTTTTTTTTAATATGTTTTGATAATGTAGTTAGGGTCTTACCCTTAAATAAACAATTTTTTTTTTGTCTGTTGGTTTTTGGAAGGTTTTTAAACATTATGTTTTAAAAAAAAATTAACAAGCGAATAAACAGATTTATGTTATTGTGTGAGATTGTTTAAATAAATTGTAAAAAAAGGAAAGGGTTAATTTCATTACATACCTATAGGATATACAACTTTATCAAATTTCACCCCGATATTTTTTTTAATCATTACATCCTCTGAAGGTGACTTTTTGCTACATTACATACCCCTCTGACTAAAAGCCGTTAATGTGGCTCCGTTACCCCTCTGAGGGTAATTTTGTCATTTCAACCAAATTCCTTACTATTCTCTATTCATCATCGTTAACATGAACCCAGATATTATGTTTCTTTTTCTTTCTTCCATTGCTATACTAAAACTTAATTCCAAATTTATCAACAAAACCCAATTTGAAAATCAAATATTCTTCATCAACACTTAAAACTCAAATTGTACATGATAATAATAATAATATATTAATAACATATTTATATTTATCAATATCTTAAATTCATCACTAAACATAAAAATCAAAAACATTTAATAATAACTATAATATTAATAATAACAGTGAACATATCAAAAATTTTTTAGCTTGCGGCTGTGTGATCGAAGGATAGAACCAAGAAATTAAAAAAAAACTCAAATCCCACATAGGCCTTCTTGGGAGACGTACATCACTAAAAAACAAAGGCATAAAGCCTTTTGGATATCATCGATCGCAATCTAGATCTGTTTTTAGGACTCTTGAAGTATTCTAGATCTGTTTTTTTTTTAATGAGTTTCCTACCTATGTATTGTAACCACTATTTAGTTTCTATCACACTCTTTTCTTTTAAGTTTTTAATTAATATATTGAAAAGAGTCCCATTCAAATTTTCTATATATGAAAAAAACATGTCAACACATAGTTATTTAAAATTAAACGTTTGAACATTCAATGCAATTACAATTAAATAATGCATTTGTTTTAACATACCACTTGAAGCTCCTCAACATGGGGCCAAATTTACTAGCTTACAATCTTACACAGTGATATACTAGATTTTAGACTCGTATCAAATACACGGGTTTACTTTGTTATAAATATTTATAAAGTAAGTAAGTAACTGCTCAGTGCCGCTTCCCGCGAGTTTTTAAGCCCCAATACCTCGACGGTGTATGGGGAAGGTTAAGATGTAGACAGACCTTATCAAAGTAAAATTATATGCAAGTTAAAAAATCTTATTAAATAAAAGTAAAATGGTCAAAAAATAATGTTGAAAGATGTTAAAAATGTAATTAAAAATAAAGTCATGCAATAGTTTGAACATTAGAAGCATATAATTTTTTTCATTTTTTGCAACACTTCTTTGTAGACGATATTCGTTATAGTGTTTTTTGTCTTCGCATCTTTGTCGCATAAATAAAATTTATATTCTAATCCTAAACTAACAACACACTTATACAAATAATAAAATTAGAATAAAATTAACGTTGTTTATATAGTTTAATTTATTTATTAGAATTCTAAACTAATAACAAAATAATCATAATCATCATAATATAAATGAGATCTGAATTTGTATCTAATACGGATAATAGATATTACAAACTTATTTACAAACTTCATTTGGATAACTATTGCTCAATTGTATTTTGTATACATATTCCTTCGGAAACCATATATTCGTGAATGGATATTAGAAGCTTATTTTAAAGATTCATTAATTATTAGATAACTATTGATCAATTGTATTTTGTATACATATCCATTCGTAAGTATATTCGTGAATTGTAAATTAAAATTATTGTAATTAGAATTATGACATCATCAATGTTTAATTTGATAAAATCGAGAGTTTTAATTGGTTAATAATTTATTAGATCAGTTGTTTTTTAGTATATATATAAAGATGTTTAGTTTTTTCCCATTTACATATATGGAATAGTTAGTGTAATAGACCTAGTGTGTCTTGACTTGCGATTGTCTGTCTTCAATCATCTTGTAATTTGTACTCTTACTTTTGTGTTATTTAATAAATTCCATTAAAAAAAGTGTATAGTTTTAGGACTTCAACACGTGAAAACAGCTTTGTCGTATGTGAATATGAATTATAGCCGAGAAGTGGGCCGTGAGTTGCTGGGCTAAATCATGGGATTGATGGTTCCACTATAGAAAATAAAAGAAATCTGGGCTGGTGGGCTTCGGCCGGAATGGATTATGGCTACACAGAATGGTAAAATACATTGGCAAATTATGTTTGGTAGAATTTAATAACTTGCAACACAACAAAACATTAGAATTACAACTTCAACCTTCACTTTCCTCCTTAAAATTGTCATTCTTTGAAAAAACGTTAGTTTTTGTTCAAGTCAATGTCTTCATTAAAGTCAAATGCATCTTATCTTTTTTTTCTTTTTATCATTTCTGATGTGATCGATTTATTCATGGTCCTATAAAAAACATGAATAACGACAGATTTATTAGTATTATATATACAATAAAATTGTGTGTAGAAATATGAATGTAAAAGTTGAGTTAGTATTACTAGTAAGTATTAAGATTAGAATGTATAGCTGTGTACAACGGTTTGAGAATTAATAATTGTATAAAGAAACTAGAGTTAGTAATTGTATAAAGAAATTAGAGAATATCAGGCCGTGCGTGACCTTCTAAAATTGATGTTTTTAATAAATGTTTAAGGTATTTTTAAAACATATTTAGATAGACGGTGAAGAAAAAACATATTTTAGTCGAAAAATTTTCAATGTTCGTGTATAAATCTGTTTTTAAAAAAAATATATTTCAATCGAAAAATTTTCAATGTTCGTGTATAAATCTGTTTTTTTTTTCTTATAAGAAATGTATTACCCATCAAGAAGTATTTATTTTAAAGATATATAGGTTATCTTTATTATTTTTCATAATTTATATTAACTTTATTATATTTACGCCCGTGTCAGATACACAGATTGCTTATAACATTTTTAAGATGGCATTATACAAATTTAAATGTGAAAAATGTAAGTAAAAAAAAGGTAATTGGATAGAAACCTCCCGATCTTATGTACCATTTGGTACCCACTAATCCCCCAGTCAGACTAGTGTCTAGGTGATTCTCAACCACTTAATAATCCACTGATTATCTAAAGTGTTGCCTTCGACAAGACTCGAACCTAAGACTTTCCCTTGAAAGTGGCCACTGGGCTATAACCCAATAGTTAAGTGAAAACAAATTTAAAGGAATATACTTTTAGAATATTGAATACGTATATTTTTTGAAATACTTTTTTAGTCAATAGTTCATGGGAAGGGATTCCCGCAAGTTTCCTAACATAGCTAGTCATGTTAGAGAGATCCGAACCTTTAAACTAAATTTAAGAGTCAAAATTTATATATGATTGTTGAATTTTGACCCTTTAACATAATCCAACTTAACCCTTTAATTTAATTTAACTTGACCCTTCAAATTAAAAAGAAATCCCTTCTCATATTTCACATGTTATAACTTTTTAATTATTTATTAAATTGACCTTTAATTTTTAAATTTTATATGATACAAAACACAATAAATATAATGTTTATCAGAATAATACGTGTCTCGTTAACTCTTTACTTTTAAAGAGGGTTTTTTTTTGCCTCCAAACTCATAAAAACCCCTTTATTACCAAACATAATTTTCACGAAATGGTGTAATTTTCCTTCTTTTAAAATTAGAGATCCCAATCTTTATATTAAAATCAAAATCAAAAATAAAAAAAGCCCTATCCTTTATTAATTTAATTATTTTTCGAATCCCCCCAAACACCACCAATCGTTGTTGTTGTTAGAGGTATAATTAATTACTCAAATAACAGTTGTCGTCGGGTTTAAACCCCCTCCCATGGATGAAGTAAAAGCAGCAGCTGCTCCATCCGAGGGTTTTGATTCTGCTGCCCCAGATTTCCATATGACAAAAGATTCATCGGCTCCAACTATTCAACACAAGTAATAATTTGTCTCTTTCTTTGTTTTTGTAGCTGTAGTAACTGTAAATATCCTCTCCCCTTATAAAACCTTGGCCAAATTGCTGTCTGTGTTTTTCACCAAATACTGTTTTATTTAATGATGCAATTAGTACAATTTTCCGAAAGTAAGATACTGATCGACTATAGATAATCGCTTTGATCATAATTGTATCCGGTTTTCTCAATGGTATAGTGAGCATGTAAAGATTTTTCTTTTCTGAAAGACTGCATACAAAAAGTATAGTGTAATAATTTGTTTGTTTTTGTATACCAGTTTACAACAAATTGTTCCACGTATAATAATTTTCTCTGGTTGACAAATTGATTGATTGTAGCAGGAGGAAAAGGAAATCCAAGGATTCGGGTGAACTAGAAGCTAAAGCGTCTCACTTTGACAAAAAGTAATAATTCTTCTCTTTGTTTGTTTGTTTTTGTATTTCAGTTTATAATAACACCCCTGAATTGTTCCTAGTTTAACAAGTTGATTGATTGTTGCAGGAAGAGAAAATCCACACAGGGTTGTTCACCCAAGGATTCGGGTGAACTAATAGCTAAAGTGGCTCAGTTTGACAAAAAGTAATAATTTTTCTCTTTGAATGTTTGTTTGTTTATGTATTTCAGCTCCCCAAAATTGTTCCTGGTATAATTTTTCTATCATTAATAAATTGGTTGATTGTAGCAGGAAGGAAGAATCCATACTGAAAGCTAAAGCGGCTCAGTTTGACAACAAGTAATAATTTTTCTTTTTGTTTTTGTATTTCAGTTTGCAATAACACCCCCAAAATTGTTCGTGGTATAAATTTTCTATCATTAACAAATTGGTTGGTTGTAGCAGGAAGGAAGAATCCATACTGAAAGCTAAAGCGGCTCAGTTTGACAAAAAGTAATAATTTTTTGTTTTTTTTGTTTTTGTATTTCAGTTTACAATAACACTCCCAAACTGTTCGTATAAGTTTTCTATCGTTAACAAATTGGTTGATTGTAGTAGGAAGGAAAAATCCATACGGGGTTGACCCAAGGATTCGGATGAACTGAGGTGGTTCTTTGGAGTAGGGCTACCATAGAGCCGAGCTTTTTTCGAGTAACTCGAGCTCGACTCGATCGAGTCGAGCTATTATCGAGCTCGAGCCCTAAAATCAAGCTCAAAATAATTATCGAGTCGGGCTCGAGCTTTACATAGCTCGACTCAAATACTTATCGAGCTTTCAATATATTATGTATTTATTGTATATGTAATACTTGAATAGTCAAGTTCTGTCGAGCTTTTCGAGCAATTAGAGTTCCGAACTGAGTTCGAGCAATACTTATTGACATAACAAGTCAAGCGCGAGCCTTTTTCGAGCTTTTCAAGCCGAAATCGAGCCATATTTTAACTATAACGAATCGAGCTCGAGCCTGCATACTGAAAGCTCGTCGAGCTATCAAGCTCGGATCGGCTCGATAACACCCCTACTTTGGAGTACTGGGTTGGTTGGGACTACAGAGTATAGGAGTAACACTAGACTAATGGCTACACATAGGATTAGAATGAAACGTGGACTTTGATGTGAAAGTTTCTAAATAGTTGACTCGTCTTTCTGCTTTTGACGGAATTTTGTTGTTGTTGCTGCTGTAGTGTTAGTTTCTCTTGTATAATACTTTCTAAGTACGTCTATCTGACATTGAATTTTGTTCATAACATTAGCCAGTCAGATTTCAAATTAACTATGGATGAAGAAAAGACTCGTATCAACATTGTGGTCATTGGACACTATAATTCTGGGAAGTCAACGACCACAGGTCACTTGCTCTACAAGCTCGGTGAAATAGACAAGTTAGTGATTGAAAGGTATGAGAAAGAGGCTGCTGAGATGGACAAAAGCTCATTCAAATATGCTTGGGTGTTGGACAAGCTCAAGGAAGAGCGTAAACGTGGGATCACTATTGACATTTCTTTGTCAAAGGTTGAGACCACTCGCTATATATGCACTGTCACTGATGCCCCTGGGCATCGTGACTATATTAAGAACATGATCACTGGAACCTCCCCGGCTGACTGCGCGATTCTCATTATTGACGCTACTTTTCCTGCTTATGAATATGGAATGACCCTTGGACAGACACGTGATCACACTTTGCTTGCATTTACACTTGGTGTCAAGCAGATGATTTGCTGCTGCAACAAGGTACTATTTTTTTCTCTTCTTTCCTTTTATGCATCTGAAGATAGTTGTAGCTTATTTCATTAATGATATCTGGCTTCGTTATTTGCTGTTTTACAGATGGATGCTACTTCACCCAAATACTCGCAATCTAGGTTCCATTATATTGTCAAACAATTGACTCCCTTCTTTTGGAAAGTTGGATATAACTCTGATAACATCTCGTTTGTCCCAATTTCTGGTTTTGAGGGCGAGAACATGACCGAGAGGTCACCTAACCTTCAGTGGTACACGGGTCCAACTCTACTTGAAGCCATTAACCAGATCAATGAGCCAAAAAGACCATCTGACAAGCCTCTTCGCCTTCCCGTACTTGATGTCTATAAGATTGGTGGCATTGGAACTGTGCCAGTGGGACGTGTTGCAACTGGTGTGATCAAGCCAGGTATGGAGGTCACTTTTGGCCCAATTGATTTGACAACTGAAGTCAAATCTGTACAGTTTCACAACAAAGAACTGCCTGAGGCATTGCCAGGAGACTTTGTTGGTTTCAACGTTCAGAATGTTGCTGCTAAGGATCTTAAGCGTGGGTATGTTGCTTCAAACTCTAAGGATGACCCTGCAAAGTGTGCTGCTAGTTTTACATCTCATGTAATCGTCATGAACCACCCTGGTAAAATTAAAAAAGGGTATGCACCATTGCTATGTTGCCATACTTCTCACACTGCTGTTAAGTTTGCTGAACTTTTGACCAAGATTGACCGGAGGACTTTTGAGGAGCTTGAGGCGGAACCCAAGTTCTTAAAAAATGGTGATGCTGGAATGGTGAAGATGGTTCCAATAAAGCCGCTGGTGGTTGAGACTTTCTCCGAGTATCCTCCATTGGGTCGGTTTGTTGTAAGGGACGTGAGGCAGACTGTTGCTGTGGGCGTGATCAAGAGCGTGGATAAGAGGGATGCAACTGGGTGAATGGTCATATGAATAATTTGAAACTTAGTTGTGACAACAATTTTCTTCAGATGTTTAGTACTTCTTGGTTGGTCTTGTGGGCATGGTACGATGGTGGTTCTGAAATTCTTTCGGGACCATACTTGGGTGCTTGATTGGCGGAGGCATTGTTTTTGGTACCTTCATGACTTCATGTTTATTCTAGGTATGACAACTATTGACAAGTTAATGTCTAGTCTTTTGTTTCCTTCATTTTGGGGAGTGTTATATTCACCACAGGAGTCTGTGTTCTTTGTGAAACGTTTACAGCCTTTGTGGTAGACCACAGGAGGCTGTTTCTTTTCCAAATCTTTGTACAAAACCAAAGCATCGCAAATTCATATTCACAAATACCATATTTATCATTTACTGTATATACAAATCTTGATCACATTACACCCAAGTAGTACTTCCCTTTTTCCATTCCAAGGTAGTTTCTTGAATTTGCAAACTTTTATCTTAAAGTTTCTTTCTGTTTTGGAAATCCCAACAAGTTCTTGGATTGTTTTTAAGGTTGACCTTTTTTTTTGAAGATCAATATATATTAGAAATCCAAACTTTATTATATGGGGAAGAGAATATGAGGCTGTTAGGCACCCAAGTTGGGTGAAAAACCCCTCACATACCTTTTTTTAAAAGGTAAAAATCATGAGGGGCCATGTATTTATTTAAATTATTAAAATATTAGTATGTGAGGGGTTTTTCATCCAAGTTGGATGCATAACAACCTCATACTCACTTTTCCCTTATTATATTGTAGGCATATATTTATATTTATCTGTTGATTTTATATCAGTTTTTTTTTTAATTCTTGGACGGATTTCACGATTTTGGTTTGTTTGAAGAGTAGTATATATCATATTGTATGCAGGGTAAGGTTTATGGGAGAATTATTCAAATGTAAACATAAATATATGAAATACATCTTAATCCATTCATATGTGGATGAATTTCTTCACATGTATGATTCACATATGATCATCAAGTTATAATTTAAAAAAATTCACATATGATCATCAAGTTATAATTTAAAAAAATTCACATATGATCATCAAGTTATAATTTAAAAGTTTTTGTGGTTTTTCCAATTCAATTAATTATCAAATGAATCTTTTCCGTTATATGCATGTATATCTATAATTGTATATTTAGTGTTATAGACAGAAATGGATAATAATTATAATCCATATCCTAAAAATGCTGCACCATATCCAGCCCTAGCAGATTATCCACAATGCCCACCTCCTAGTTCATTTTCATATCCATCTCCTTTTCAGGTTATCCTCAATACCCACCTCCAAATTCAACTCCTTTTTCGCCATATGGCTCGTATCAACCGTAACCGCCACATCCCACTCAGCCAGAGTATGTTATCCTTCTCCACAACGTTATCCCGGTCCCACCTTTCTTTACTTTTTTTCATTGATAAATATTTAATTTAAGTGTTAAGTATAATCATAACAGTATTCTAAAAGCTTATTGTTGGTAAACTGTAAAGTTGGATAATTCATTAGTTTGATCAAAATGAGATACGTAAAATATGGTTAAAATACATAAGTGAAAATGATTATTAACTTAATATCATAAGTTAAAAGCCAAAGTAAACATGAATCTAACTTAGTGATTGGGTCTTTAGATATAAATCCACACACACAAAAAAATACAAATCATTCAAGCAAACACAAAACTTCCATTGTAATCTATGTCGCTCCTACTTCTCAACATAATATTAGTTAGACAAATGACAAAAATATACTAACATAATATTAGTTAGATCAAAATATCAAATGTTAATGACACGAACGCTACATTGAAAAAAATTGCAAAAAATGTATTTAGGAAAAACAATTATTTTATATTAATGTTATTAGCAAAAAACACATCAAGTAGAAGTGTAGAACTAAGAAAACAAATACGAAAATCATTAACTCCAAAATTATGAACCACATGACTGATATAATAAATAATTATCTTTAACGAACTCATAATAGGAAATTGATAGCAAAAAATTATATATTCGTAGTAGATTATAAGTAGAAAAAGAAGTCCACGAAAAGAATATCACAAGTTCAAAACGTATAGTCTACATAATTCAATCACAGAATCATAGGATTATGCCAATAATAACAACTAAAATAGTGCAAACTTAAAATTTTCACTAATATTTATGAAAAATTGTTTCAGTATTTAATTTATGAGTGTTTCTATACTCTAGTTGAGATAAGAAATTTAATGGGGCTAAGATTACGAGGGCATCTAATATTTATACGGAGGGCATCTTATGTAATTACTTAAATTTACATGATAAAATGTCCACTACATGCTCTATAAAACTATAAGCTTGCATTTGTATCGGGGGCATTACCCCCCACTCCAAGCAAGGTACATCCGCCCCTGATCCAATTACTACAAAGGTTTATATGAACCGAGTCACCCCCAAGCTCCAAATCTCCAATAATATATCAGAAGATACCATGAACAAGAAATTACATATGAATTTTAGTCTTCAAGGAGTGTTACAGTGATCATACTTACAAGTTACAAGTCAGCGGTTGTTGAATGTTGTCGGTCTCTGTTCATCACTTCATGTGCGTTTTGGTACTATATTTTCATTTAATGTATTTCAATTATTGGGAAGAAAGGAGGAGTAGAAAATATGGAATTTTCAATTTTCAATTTTTGGGGAGAAAGAAGAAAGAGTTATAGATATGGAGACTAGATGAGTTTTATGTTACTGATGTGTTTGATGGGTATTGGAAGTTAGACTTTTGCTGTTTATATCAAGCTCATTAAGATTACTTTTATACTCGTACTTATTTAAATTTTCTAGAGGAAATGAATATTTTTCAATATTTGTAGATCATAAAAGCCTCATGTTACTAAAACCCTTTTCCGTATGTAATTTTTTTTTTCCTTGCCTTCTGTAACGTTTAAATTGGTGGGTTTTTCTTCTCATGTGGTCCCTGACTTCGTGGATCGGTCGTTAATGACTGCCTCCGTATGGATGTAACGGCTAATCGTAACTTCTTTATTTTTTTTTCCATTTTTAGAGTTACTCCGTAAATTACTACTCGTATCATTACTAGAACAGGGGCTTATTTCTACACTTCACCCTAAGGAGAGTCTTTGTTGGGCCTAACTTCCCGCCTAACACCTCCTGTAATGCGTTCCCTTCTAATCTATTTCCAATTCCAAATTTCTGCTAAATTAAAAAGAAAAAAACCTTCACACATCTGAGACTTTCTCAACATTTTTCCATATGTAAACCTAATCCCGTTACACTATCATTATCTTACGATCCTTTGGTTGAAGACATAGCTTTAAACAGTAAAAAATAAACTTACTAAAGACTAAAGAGTTTGAATAACATAAGGGGAGTTATGATTTGCACACAGCTTCTGTTAGCTATACTGTGTATAAATACAACAGAGCGTATATAGTGATAATAAGCTATTACAAAATGATGAAAGCAAATGACAGCTAAAATTACCATCACAAAGATAATTTCTAACTGGTCTATCAAATAGGAATCGGATTTTCTGATCACTGCGGTCTGCATCACATCCAATGATCCAAACACCCAATAATATATGAAGTCAGTATACAATGATATAAATTCGAAAAGACACAGGTAAATTAGACGATTTTTGCAGTAAATTTATACAGTGATTGCCATCTTTTTCTAAGAAGTTGCATAATGTCGCTAAAAGCTTGTACCAATTAAAGCTTATTGTCGGACTTTATATACAATACCAAATGGTACTAGGGTCTTTAAATGAATTAAAGTTTAAACCTTTCAGTAATCAGCATCAACCCGAAACAGCTCCCATTTCACTAGAACTCAATGACTCGTTTTTATGAAGGTGAGCGGTGAATCCTGCATACCAAGCAACCCTCATGACCTGCACCCCAAGAACAAGCACCCACCAGCACACCAGACCCCTAATTGTATGAACCGTCCAGGCAGGTGCCCCAAGCTCAGAACCAAGCTTCAAACCTCTCATCAACTGCAAAACACGGTATGTTTCATACACAATGGGAGTCACAAGCCAAACAGGTGACTCCCAGTGCCACGTCAGCATCTCAGTTAGCATTTGTACTGCAAGAAGCAAAAGATAGGGGCCCAAAAGAATTGCAAAGGAAATTGTTGGGAGTTGAGGTTGAAAAAGTCCGTTATGAGAACCAAACAACATTGTTAAAGGAACGATAAGACCGGATACAGTTGCAACCATGTTCCAGAACCTGTAGTTGAAAGGGGCTTGACTATAACATGGCTCTAGGGTGACATCCTTTGGACGTGAGCATGCGTCTGCCATGAGCAGGAACAACGATGCACCCAGGTTGAATACGCAGTCAAGTCCGGTCAATGACAAAAGGCTGGCTATGTTTGGTCCTAAAAAGATGGAAGAAACTGGTAACCAAAGGGTGGGGACCATTCCCGTGGCCAGAAGAATAGACGGGCCCATTAGCCAAAGAGGCCATCTAATGTATCCAACTTTTGTGACCCTTTTGGTATCTGTTGTCAAAGACTCGGCTGTTTTAGTTTGATCAGAATCGAGGGTTTCAAATAAGGTGGTAGAACTAGTCAAAAACTCGCCTTTGGTGCTATCATCTTTTAGGGCATATGTAACAGGTGGTGGTGGGTCCCACGAAGACGTATTTGTGCAGCAAATAGTACGATATTTTGTGGCTAAATGGGAAAATGTTAACTTGTAGTTAGTGGGTTTCCAGATATTGCGGTTTGTGATGTACAGATTTGGAAGAACCATTGATGTCATTGTAGATGGCGGCCGTACAACAGAAAACATTTTTATGGTGTTTCTTGAATGTAAACTATACGACTTTGATCTTACAGATGCTCCCGGACCCGGTTTACCTGATAAGTTAAAATAAAGAAACAGCTAAAACGATGTGCCATGCCCACAGACTTAGAAACAAAAAGACTAAAAAATTTTCATGCCATTAGTACTTATAAATAACTGACTGATTGCATTGAGTTTCATTCACCAAAATTTGTTCTCTTTATTGAGCATATTAAAACCTTAAATTCTACATTCTAGTTGGTTAATATTAGATCGATTACCAAAGGTGACATAGAACAAATGTTTCAATATATATAATTACCATCGCTTCGAAAAAGCAAATATGAAAAAAGTTATAAGTATATATTGTATTTCATGCAAGATCAAGCATTATATCACACCTCCATTAGTTCCTTAGTTAATGTGCCACTTTCAAGAAATGGGCTTAAGTTCTTTGGGTTACCAACAGTACCGTATTCCTGGAATCCAGTTATTAGAAACTTAATTAGACAGAAAGATACTTAAAAACACTATACACATATTTCTGCCAATGATCCTCAGGTTCAGCTATATCCTCACCCACCACATAGTCCCAGTCCTCTTCCACTTATCCTAAGGTCACTAGGGCTAAGCAAGTTGTTAAACCCATTCAAGACTTACTTAACCTCTATGTCACCATCATTTTTTATTTCCGCTATACATACTCTTAACTCCAAGCCCTTAAAGATCCTAGATGGTGAGTAGCAATGCAAGCAGAATACAATGCTCTTACAAGGATTGGAAGTAGAATCTTGTTCTAAGCAGGCGGTTAACATAATATGGTCTATATGGTTGCATAAATGTAAGGTGGATAGTTACAAATCTGTCTAGGTAACCAATAGAAAAGGTCAACTAGGTTTTGATTGTGACGGGACCTATTGTCTGGCGGTTAAACTGCCTGCAATCTGCCGTCCATAACACCCTCAACTTAGCACTTGGCACCCGAATACTACATATCTATTGCAAAGTCTCATATTGTCTCCAACACAGTACCATCGGATTTGCTATGTATGCCATCAGTACTCTTGGTTTCGAGAACATGTCATACCATGGGTACCATATCTACTTCTTTATGTAGATGTTATTCAACTAACCACGACTTCTACGGGGACTACTTTGAAGTGTCATTCAATACCATCTTTTGATATTGGCATCTCTAGAACACCTAAAAGAATTCATTTATCTCTCGACAGAACTACTCTCGTCCATTTCAGTCGAGCAAATATGACCGAGTGCAAGCCGTGCAACACACCGATTGACACATATACAAAAATCGGATCCCCTGATCCTCCTATCGCTTGTAATTCCTTGTTTAGAATCTCACTGGAGCAATTCAGTATCTCACTCTCAGTCATCTAAATATTATATTATATATCTTATATATATATTGTTCAACATGTATGTATAGTTAGGCACACATGAATAGCTTCACGAGGTTATTAAACATGGTATTTAAAAACCTCTGGCAAAGAAACATATATGTTGTATGTAAGATGATTTTATCACAAATTATATAAATCCCTAAAAGTTATATCCAAAAAAATTATCAGGTTTCAGAGTTTGATAGCAATAATATAAAAGATAAACAACGAATTATATAATAAGAGCATATAGAGAAAATTACCTGGTGGATTGGATTAGGTTTAGTGCATAAATTAATCTTCAAGAGATATTTATTTTCTGTTGAACTTTAGTCGGTATTGATATAAAAATGACTACATGAAGAAGGCTACCAAAAGAAGATACTACAAGTTTAGTCCCTTCACAAAGTGTTTTCTTACATTTGTTATCCAAACTTTTTTGTTTACACTTTATAGAGTTCCAAAGAGGTTTGTAACTTTATGTGGCTTGCTCAACTCGTCAGTATTGATATAAAAATGACTACCTGAAGAAGGCTACTAAAAGAAGGATACTACAAGTTTAGTCCATGTTTCTTTTAGAATGAAGTCGTGAGAAAAACTATCGTACATGAAAAATTCACATTTAATCAGTATTTACCTAATATGATCATACATATCATAAACACTATTTTACAACATGATAACGTGGTGATGTGATTTGAAATTAAATATCTAAAATTAAATTAAACTCGTTCGTCCGACGGTAATATTATATTATATAATTATATCTATGGTCATATATATAACTTAAAAGTTAAAACAAAAGCAATTCATTTTAACATTAACATTGAGCTAATTGGTCCGATCTATTCATTAATTAATCTAGAAAAAAATGTTTGCAATAATTCTTTTGAATGATTTTTTATAAGTAACTAAGAGAGAATATGAAAAAGTTTATAATAATGTTTTAAGTTAGATAAAAAAAAATAGAATTTTTACTTATTTATCAAAAATTGTTAGATAAATAGTGTTTATTTACATTTCAATTATAAGGTCATTTGTATATACATTCATCTCATTTAATTACATGACATTTTTAGTTGGCAAACCAATTTTCTCTATGTTTAATGTGTAATAAATAAGAATTTTAAGATATAAAGAAAATCAGTTTGCCATGGACATATATTAGAGTATACGCATATGTTTTTAAATTGAATTAATTCAGTACACATCAAATACAAGAAAAACTGGTTTGTAAACGAAGAGCATATGAGATTAAATGCGATGAGTATATATATATATACTAGGTATTTTACCCGCTCGATGTGCGGATTGTTATATTTATTATTTAAAAATGTTGGAAAATAAAAGCTTTGAATAAATATGATAATGTTTTGGTGTTTTCTTTTTCATCTCACCATTTTATACATACCCATTTGGTAAGATACAAAAGAAATCTTTATCACGGAATGATTAATTATTTTATGTTAATGGTAGTCAATATTATGATTAGTCTAGTTATAGTCTAAGTGTCTTACGTCTACTAAATACTTGCTTTGTAATTTGTGAAGGAATATAATGGTCGGGGATTATGATTACGTAGGAGCAGCTATTTTGTTTACCAGTTCGATGATGAAAATAGAAACTTTAGAAAGACGTTCATTAAAGACGTCTATAGGCAAACCAGGAAGTTTAGGTTCAAAAAACCTAAGCGTGAAAGAGTGCTTAAGGACGAGGAAATTAAAAAAAAAACTAAATTAAATATGTACACTTTAGTTTTGCAACAAAATAAATGGATGTTAAAACAAGGAAAGTGGCTTGTGAGGATGATGGATCAAAAAAAAGGAAAACGAGACATGAAGTCGGTTGGGCATGAAATAAGAAAACTCCATCTATTATATATATATATCTGATTTACAGGAGCAAGAATTTATCTCTTAGAATACCTATATAAATGCGATTTGAAGGAGTGAAGACGACGGTAAGAGTTTTGGTGTACCAAAAGAATTATTTGGCAAGCCGGGTCCACCAAAAGAGCTTAAAGAGAATGAGAAGACGGGTAAAAGAAAGAAGAAAAAGAAAGGTGATCAAGAAAGCAACAGATTAACGTTATAAATGGATCGGTACCCTTGGGATATGAGTTTGAAGTCAAGTATTACAAGGAGACTTGGAAGTTAGTAAATGACCTTAAATATAAGAGGGTATCTGAAGCCTTTAATAATGTGCATGCTAGCCTTGAAAATTCGCCATACGATGAGGCTAAAATTCTGGAACTTCGAATCAATATACAACTTCTGATAGCCATGCTCCCAGAATCATATCGTAATAGGTGGGTGGCATACAAGTTTCAGCGGATCCTTAAAAAGAAGGGAGTGGTCAAGGATATGCAAGAGGAACCGGTAGATGATCACTTCTATTAGTGGAGATGGTTTACGCTATATAGTCATAATTCAATGGGTAAGAATACGTTAACAGAAAAAGCCAAGCTACTATGGAAGAAGAGAAGTATCGAACTTGTTAGGGATAAAAATGATGAACGTAAATTTGCGTGTGAGAAGATACTCACATTGAAATGTCTGAATAAAGAAGAAAACTTTGATGAAGATAAATAAGCGAATTTTTACTATGAAGAAGAGAAAGTGGAAGGAGGGGGGGGGGGAGGTAGGAGTGGTGGTGAAACTTTCAAGGATGTGTCGAGAGACATTAAGAGACAGAAGGTGCAGTAAGCGTAGGGTGGTGGAAAAATTACTTTTTTTTGCGTGTCATCTCTCATCCAATTTTTTTTTTATTATTACTTTATTGTTTCATTTGCTTACCGGTTCTCTTCTCCAATTTTCTATCATTTTATTAATTTTTATTTTATTAATTCATTTACATATAATTAGAGTGAGCAAAATGACAAACTACACTCTTCCACACTTCTTGGGTTGGCACTTGGCAGCAACCTCTTCCAAGGCTCTTCCTTCCCCTCCTCATCCTTGGGTCGCCGAGTGAAGACAAGAGAAAAGCAAACTTATGTGGGGTCCGATAACTTCCAAACAATAAAAACTTTTTGGTTTAATTAAATAATATTTTTTTTTGTGAGGAAGAGATAAGGAAGAGGTGATTTAGGATAGAGAAAAACTGATGTGGTAGTGAGAAAGAGAGAGAAAGAGCTTCAGGGTTGGTGGAGGCCTAACAACTATAGAGAAGAATTTATATAGAATCAATGTAATATACATTAAAATACCTTGTACCACAACAATTCACGTTGCATTTGAAAAGCTGCCCCTGGCACACCCTTAAGTTGGTTTTTCTCTACCATATTACCAACCAGATGCAACATATTGTTCTCATTTCTGTCTTTGAGAACAACTATCATATCCTTCATCGAGCCAATCTCATATAACAGATTATAGATACCCTCATGGCGACGAGAGACAGCAACGTGAAAGATACTTCGGTTATCATTGTCTACCTTCCATATAAGATCAGGATACTTACGTATAAGCTCAACAATGAATTTAATGTTTCCCATTTCTGCAGCAACAAAAAGTATCCGAGAAGGGTATGGGTCGATTTGGTTTGATGGTTGACAAATCCTATACTTGTATATAAATGAAAAATAATTACATACTTATTATATAAATGAAAAATCCTATACTTGTTATATAAATGAAAACAATTTGACAAATAAATAATTGTGCGTTATCTAAATGAAGAGGTCACATAAGCTTTTTTTTATATATATAATTTTTGTTTTTTTCCTCTTAGATATATATATATATATATATATATATATATGATAAAGTTTACCAAATTTTAAGTCTAGGTTCAAAAAACTAAGCGTAAAAGAGTGCTTAAGGCTGAGGAAATAATAAAACTAAATTAAATATGTACACTTTAGTTTTGCAACAAAATAAATGGATGTTAAAACAAGGAAAGTGGCTCGTGTGGGTGTTGGACCAAAAGAAAGGAAAACGAGACATGAAGTCGGTTGGGTATAAAATAAGGAAACTCCATCTATTATATATATGTAACTCATATGAGCAATTTATCCCTCACAATTAAACGTTTGAAAATAAAACTCGTACGTGAGGATTAGCAGCCCTAAAAGCCAGCTGGCTTTTGCCTTGGCTTTCGTTCGTAAGTTCGCATACGCAAGGAGAAGGATTCTCATTGGTTTCTACTTCCGGTTTTTTTCCTTTTCTTTATTTAGATTACAACATCAGATAAACTCTTTTTGTGTTAGATTTTCTTATATGCATTGATTAATTATTTTATGTTAATAGTAGTCAACATTATGATTACTATAATCATAGTCTAAGTGTTACATCTACTAAATACTTGTTTTGTAATTTGTGAAGAAATATAATGGACGGAGATTATAATTACATTAAATGCAGCTTAAATGCAGTTGTTTTGTTTACCGGTTTGATGATGAAAATAGAGACTTTAGAAAGACGTTCATTAAAGACGTCTACAGGCAAATCAGGAAGTCTAGGTTCAAAAAACCTAAGCGTGAAAGAGTGCTTAAGGCCAAGGAAATAAATAAACTAAATTAAATATGTACACTTTAGTTTTGCAACAAAATAAATGGATGTTAAAACAAGGAAAGTGGCTCGTGTGGGTGATGGACCAAAAAAAAGAAAAACGAGACATTAAGTCGGTTGGGCATGAAATAAGAAAACTCCATCTATTATATATATATATATCTAATTCATAGGAGAAAAAATTTATCTCTCACAATTAACTTTGATTCATAAGAGAAAGAATTTATTGCTCAGAATTAACTCGTACATAAGAACGTTCAAAAACAAAAAAAAAACTCGTACGTGAGGATTAGCTGTCGTAAAAGCCAGCTGGCTTTTGCCTTGGTTTTTGTTCGTGAGTTCGCCAGACGCAAAGAGAGGGATTCTCATTGGTTTCTACTTCCAGTTTGTTTCCTTTTCTTTGTTTAGATTACAACATTGGATAAATTCTTTGTGTTAGACTTTCATGTATGCAATGATTAATTAATTTATGTTAATGGTAGTCAATATTATGATTAGTCTAGTTATAGTCTAAGTGTCTTACGTCTACTAAATACTTGCTTTGTAATTTGTGAAGGAATATAATGGACGGGGATTATGATTACGTAGGAGCAACTATTTTGTTTACCGGTTCGATGATGAAAATAGAAACTTTAGAAAGACGTTCATTAAAGACGTCTATAGGCAAACCAGGAAGTTTAGGTTCAAAAAACCTAAGCGTGAAAGAGTGCTTAAGGACGAGGAAATAAAAAAAAACTAAATTAAATATGTACACTTTAGTTTTGCAACAAAATAAATGGATGTTAAAACAAGGAAAGTGGCTTGTGAGGATGATGGATCAAAAAAAGGAAAACGAGACATGAAGTCGGTTGGGCATGAAATAAGAAAAGTCCATCTATTATATATATATCTGATTCACAGGAGCAAGAATTTATCTCTCACAATACCTATATAAATGCGATTTGAAGGAGTGAAGACGACGGTAAGAGTTTTGGAATACCAAAAGAATTATTTGACAAGCCGGATCCACCAAAAGAGCTTAAAGAGAATGAGAAGCCGGGTAAAAGAAAGAAGAAAAAGAAAGGTGATAAAAAAAACAACAGATTAATGTTATAAATGGATCGGTACCCTTGGGATATGAGTTTGAAGTCAGGTATGACAAAGAGACTTGGAAGTTAGTAAATGACCTTAAATATAAGAGGGTAAGTGAAGCCTTTAATAATGTGCATACAAGTTTTGATAGCCATGCTCACCGAATCATATCGTAATGGGTGGGTGGCATACAAGTTTCAGCGGATCCTTAAAAAGAAGGGAGTGGTCAAGGATATGCAAGAGGAACCGGTAGATGATCACTTCTACTAGTGGAGATGGTTTACGCTATATAGTCGAAATTCAATGGGTAAGAAAGCGTTAACAGAAAAAGCCAAGCTACTATGGAAGAAGAGAAGTATCGAACTTGTTAGGGATGAAAATGACAAACGTAAATTTGCGTGTGAGAAGATACTCACATTGAAATGTCTGAATAAAGAAGAAAACTTTGATGAAGATAGAAAAGCGAATTTTTACTATGAAGAAGAGAAAGTGGAAGGAAGGGGGGGGGGGTAGGAGTCGTGGTGAAACTTTGAAGGATCTGTCGAGAGACATTAAGAGACAGAAGGTGCAGTAAGCGTAGGGTGGTGGAAAAAATTACTTTTTTTTGCGTGCCGTCTCTCATCCAATTTTTTTTTTATTACTTTATTGTTTCATTTGCTTACCGGTTCTCTTCTCCAACTTTCTATCATTTTATTATTTTTTATTTTATTAATTCATTTACATATAATTAGAATGAGCAAAATGACAAACTACATTGCTATTGAATGGAAACTATCTTTACAAAGATGGGTCATTTGTTCAATTTTTGCCATGCTCTTTTCATTATTATTTTTGTCGTTTTCTTATACAAAATGCCGCACCTGCATAATTTGTACTTTCGTGTTAGTGCTTCTATATGGCCAGCCTCTAGTCTAACCTTTTGTATACTGTCAACCAAAATTACTTATAAATTCTCTTTTAATTTTCTGGCACAACAATGTTTAAATATTAAACTTATCCATTGGAGTTTTATACATTCCAAAATCCTCTCCTTTACCATCTCTTTGGGCTTACAAACATGTTGAAACCTACTAGAGTTGCTTTCTTTCAAACTCAAGTACACACTTGCAACAAAAGCAAGTCCTTAGACCACATTCCACGCCTTATCTGTCCATTTGCTGTTGATAAACCATCTTGTAACTTGATCCCATTCAATTGGTATTTCACTTCCCTTGGCTTTTTCCTTTTCTTACTAGCAAATCAACCTAGAAAAATCACATTCAAAATCCAGTACAAATATGTAAATTTTAACAGATAAATGTTTTGATTGTAACTCATGAAACCCCATCACATCTGTCTTTATCAAAATTATTACATCAGTTGCCAACAATCTTGAAAAATTCAAAAATTCCAACAGTCACCGACGTTGCCTGCAGCTTGCAATGTAACTCAGTGCATGCAGTTTTTGTAACCATATATATCATTATTGAATAAAACTATTAAAAGTAGAACCAAAAATGAACAAATACCCAAAGAGCACTCAGTCGTGGTCAACCTTGACTTTCTTCGATGCTTAACAATGCACATGCATGCACGCGTGCGCACACACACAGAGAGGGAGGGAGGGAGGGAGGGAGGGAGGGAGGGAGGGAGGGAGAGAGAGAGAGAGAGAGAGAGAGATAGGGAGGGAGAGAGAGAAGTAATATTTGGTAACTAGTTCCATATTGAAACCAAAAGGAAAATAATAAAAAACTGATGAACATTATAGAATTCTATCTTTTTTATGTTAGACTCTAGGCTACCTAATGTATTTAATTTAGCTGCTAAACTTTATAGTTTCCTACTCATAAATTTCCTCTATAAATGGGATGTAAGTTTGGTTAGAAAGTCAGTTTTTGATAATGTTAAGAAAAGTCTTCCTTCCTCCCTATACACAATTGTGTGTTTAGTGTGTGAAATCACCCTGATTATCAGTATTCTTTTTTGAATCTACGATAGTTAGAAAAGTTGTTCTTGGGTATTTTTTGAATCAACAGGTCTAACTATTTATCCTTTTTTCCCCTACATCAGTTGGTATCAGAGTCAAAAATCCTAATCAAGATGCTATCTAGTGATGATAATCTTTGATTCATTCTTTGATCTTCGCCTGTTTACTTGTGTAAAAACAAACATGATAGGAACCAGATAACTCCCTGGCTTATGCGACTGAGAGCTTCGCTACAGACGCGTTAAAGCTTTTTGTGTAGCTATGGACATGTGACTCCTTTGCTTCGAGTTCAATATATATATGTGTGTGTGTTTCGGTCCATAATACAAGGTTGGCATATATCCGTTTATTTGAACTTCATAAAAAGCTAATGTTCTATGTATGGTTTACAAATATTATGTATACCAAGCTAGTAAGAGGTTCTTATGCATTTGAAATTAGTACTTTAGACATCTTTTAACCCAATCAACACGATTATTTTCAGTTAAATGATTTAGTCTTACCATTTGACTTGTTTTGTATAAAAGACAACCCAAGCCAACCTTTTTATAAGTAAGTGTGGTAAAATTGTTTTCTTGCGAGATTGGATCCATGATGACTTTACTAATTACTCGAATTATCTTCCTTTCAATGCCGATAGGATGTCCATGTGAATGTTTGCCTTGAATTCTTTGTTAGCCTATTGATACAGACAATGTAATAGTCGAGAATGATGGTCCAGAAAGACTGAAATTCTTATGTTTTCTAATATACTCCGTATTACTTAGACTATTTAAACCATTTGTATCCCAAATATATCGAGGGACACCAAACCGATTATACATATATAAAACTCAAAAGTTGAAACTACTAGTTAAATGATTGTGACGGATGAGTTGAGTTGACATGACCGAATAAGCTCAGTATCAGGTAAATTTAGAGTTGGGAGAGAAAAATGACTCTGAGTCGAACTCCCTTTTCGTATCTCTTTCATGATCATCAATGCTGCAACGGTGTTCCTAAAAATTCCTTCTCGCGCCATCATGATTGCTGCCTCTTGCATCTCCTCTTCCACCACTACCGTAGGAAAAAGCTCGTCGATGGTGGCTTCACATTCTTTCACAAGCTTTGAAATGAGCTCGGTTGTGAAGAAAGGTTGCTCTAAAACTTTTTGGATGAATGGCCACCGCAATAATCCCCCAGTTTGTTTGTCATATTTCTTCAAAATCTTTGCCATTCCTGAGCCAAAAATGCAAGATTTAGAGAGCTTGTTAATTTAACTACACCTAATTTATTGCACTAATTTCTTTCATTCATTTTGTGATTTGTAGTCATAATGCACGAATGTCATAAAAACGTGACCATTTGAATTTGTCATGTCTTAGGGGTACTAGTAATCGTTCATTTAATATGCATTTATGATTCTTTAAAAAATTGCTAATTAGCGATAAATATATTTTTTTGATTATATTCTAAAATAAGGACTTCATTAAATAGTTGGTAACTAGTGCACGCAAAGTAAGTAAGCAAGTAAGTAACTCCCAATGCAGTCTTCCACGGGTTTTGGGTCCCAATTCCGTCTTCGACGGTGTATGGGGAAGGTTAATATGTAGACAGTCTTACCCCTACCAAAGGTATAGAGGCTGCTTCCAGGTTCTACCAAAGGTAAAAAAAGGACCTCCAGCCTTGCTGAGCATGAGAATCGAACCCATGACCTCTGTTTCCAGAGGCAAGAGCTCCAACCACTAATTCAACCCAGTTAGTTTTATCTACCATATTTATCTACCAGTGAAATTTTTTGTTGTTGTTGTAGTTTAACTATATATACCGATTTTCTTGCATTCATTTTTGTGATCAATAAATGGTCCTAATGCACCAATATTATAAAAATGTTACCATTTTTTATATTTATTTACCAGTATAATTTATGTTGCTGTAGTTGACTAAAAGCACCATTTCACCATGAAAGTCAACAATATCTTTTCTTATCTTGGCCATCTCTTCTTCATATTCTTCTTGTGATAATGGTTCACTCTCATTCACCCCCTTTAGTCTTTGTTGCAACTCCTGCATATTCCCCAACAAAATTTATACATTTTAGCAAAAATTCTGATCTTCCAAGTCATGTGTCGTTGACCAAGTCAACACGAGTAGTTAATTTTAGGTCGTTTTTTGAAACATCGATCGATATCATCAGTAAACTTACTCATCACCAAAGATTTTAATAGGATTGTAAGTGAAAAGATGATTTGTATACAAGCTACTATACAAAAAGAATAACAATTTATTAAGTGATGATAAGTTATTTGTTTTATCAAAGACTTCAATATATGACATGACAGACTGTAGCCAACAAAACATTATAACCATAAGTCCAAAATATTGATCTTCTTGTCGTGATCTAAGGCGAAATATATATAACTCCTTATAAAATATATTGAAATTTTTATTTTAGGAAATTCAGTACTTTTTTATACCCAAAATACTCTTATTTCTTAAACTAATTTCCTTATACACTTAATCTATACTTTTATGCTATCTAATAAAAAAATACTCGTAATTCTCTATTTAAATGTTACATGGAGAAATTATCTAAAATAACATTAATGATTAAATTACATTATCGGTATTTTATCTTTTAAAACATTTTCATTAACTTTTTAAATCAACTATTTTTACATCTATTATCTACACCACTTGACGTCGCCTTCACCACCAACAGTCGCTCCTACCACCGCACTAGTACTACAATAAAAGTTCTCCTTGGTCTATATACAAAATAAAAACCAAAACGAACTTGGTTTTCGCTAATTAACGTATGTAACAAAAGAAAGGAAAAAAAAAAGAAAAAAAAAAGAGACACTTAAAGACACCCAGACTATATTGACAATTATGTTAGAAAACCATCATTTTGTGAGGCCAATTCTACAAAGTTATATTCAATTTAAATTCGTTACTTGAATATTATATTTAGTAGTACCGTATCGTAGTACAATAGTAATGGCGACATTTGGTATAAAAGATAAATGCATACGATAGACAAACAAATAAGAACGTAACTTGCCTTATGACGAATAATGAAATCCTCTTCTTGCTCCATGAAAAATGCATTAAACTTTTCAATTTCATTGTTCAAATGGTAAACAAACTCAGCTTCGGATCTTCCATACTCCAATGACGAGGAAATCAACCTCACGAGCTTCTTCAAGTCCTTGTAATTCAAGTACATATCGCGCCACCCGGGCAACGTTTCTTGAACATGTTGTTTTAGTCTCTTGCCAAATTTCATGTTTTGGTCTAACACACCCTTATAACTAAAATCTGGGTGTTGTTAAAAGGCTCAAAATCTATAAAAAGATCAATATTTGTAATGAAAAATGTTAAAATTTGTGAGAATTTATTAGCAAGAGAGGGCTAGAATATTTGAAGAGCATATGCTTGGCGTGAATGAAGTGGCAGTTAGAAAAAAGGTACGAATTGAGTAGTCTTTGATGCAAGAGAATTCTAAATTCTTGGCATATTCCATTGGTAATACTCATGCTTTATAGGCCAACACCAAGTGATATCTCACATTCTCACTTATTTTGGCAATAAAATAACACACATTGATAGGACTTTTTGTCCTATTTTTATTTTTATATCACTAAATTGATGGTATATTTACCATGAACTTAATTTATATAGTTCAAATTCCGATTCTAGTAGGATATCTCATATGTGCCGTTCATTTGTATACTTAACGTTAACCAAAATGCACTTAGAATATCTCAAAGTGTCTTGCAAAATTATATGATTGTGATTTTATTTGTCAAATTGATACAAATTTTATTATAAACAAAATTTAACCTTTTGGGTTGTGTTCACAAACTCTCATTTTGTAACTTTTTGTTAATAAGAGAGCATATATCTTCACACGTTTCTTATAATCTCTCAATCAAAATATTAGTTCTTCAAATAGTATTCACTATAGTTTCAACTTTCAAGACAGTATGTATCTACATATGAGATTGGATGGTATTTTTGATGACATCACACATTCACATTTGATGCTCTTAAAACCAATTCGCATTAGCTTTTTTTTTTTTCCTTTTATTGTTTCTTATAATCAAGACAATTTTAGGCATATTCCATTGGTAATACTCATGCTTGACACCCAATAAACCAAGTGATATCTCTTTCGTTTAGTGATAAAATAATACATTAATAAGAGTTATGTCCTATCTTTTTCGTTTAATGGTATGTTTACCATACACTGAATTAAAAAACTTCAAATTCCGATACTAATAGGATATGTAACATTTATTTTGTTTCCTTTATGCTTACGTATTTTGAAGATAAAGGACGCTCTTACTCGAACTTGATGTGGTGAATGATGTTGCCGCAGTAATGGTTGACGGCAAAGAAGCCAACGTGGTGACGCACGACCTTACGTTTACTATAATTGTATGAAGTCACAGCATAGGGTTACATTTTACAAACGCTGTTTTCTCAAGTGTAGTTACGATTAACAAAAGTTAATTGGTTAAGGAGTCAGGCAGATGATGAAAGTGGGTCTTGTGATGGCTGCGAGTAAGTTTAGATGAGCTGTTGCTGTCTCTTTAGCTTAACGCCTGGATTGATGGAAACCAAAAATCCTACGAATCCCCGGAAGGATCTCCAATGCCAAAGCAAAATTCCAGAAAATGCCACGTGAAAAATTGTATCAATCATATATATAAGATAATATAATAATAATATAGTATAATGTTATTTATTTAAGTTTCTATATAAAAAGAAAAAAGGTAAATGGATGGGTTTATGGGAACCCTCTGGTCCCATATACCGTTTGGTACTTAGATCAGACACCGCATAAAACTTATGTCCGGTGACTCTCACACATGCATCACAGTATATAGTTTATCCAGTTGCATTTATACACACAAAGTTTGGAATGCTTTAAAACAAACATTCAGACACCTATGAAGCCAAATTCCTAATAACCAAAAAATTCTAAAAGTACATGTTCTAGAGTTCAGTTATTGTAATCTTCTTATAACCATTCATACTAACTACAACTTGCTTTCAAGAGGCAGGCTATCTCCTAATCAAATACAAATTGAAGAAAAATAATAGAACAAAATCACCTAATTCTTATTTATAAACTTTACAAACTAAGAAAAATTATATAGCTACTGAAGGGCTAATGAGTAGGAGCAGGCCAAATAAATTACCAGGACTGTAGTTTCATGAAGCCTGCAAGGCAGGGAGACAACTAACTTTACCATCACGACCGTAGAAATGCATATCGCATTGATACATATATAACTTAAGAACTGCAACTCGTTAAATAGAGCCAATCAAGTGACATGAAAATGATACTGGAAGCTTTGAGAGGGGTGGGATAGATCCTCGTGAAGAATCAATCAATGAACCATCGCCAACCCCATACATGTGTGTGGTGTCCCTATCTCTAGCCACTCAATTTGGTGAAGCAAAACACATCAGGCAGTATAGCTCCCAAAGGGACCACGGAGGCGCACCTAAAAGGTGGAAAAGCGAACGGGTCCAACAAACTGTTTGCAATGAACGGCAGCATAAAAGAGGGGTCAGGTGGGTTGGGTCCAAATTAAAACAGGTAACCTAGTTTTACGATTAACATGATTCAGACGTATCCAGTTCTCTGTTTGTTATTTTTTTTTTACCCTGTTTGACCCGGTCCAGATGAAAACATAGCCTGAATCAGACCTATTAATAAGTAAACGAGTCAGAACGTCCACTTATAAGTTCTTAAACACAAAATTGTGTACCTTAGCATATATGTTCCAGCCCTGAAGACAGTAGGTCCAGAAAAGGATTTAGTTGGAAGTTACTGAAACTCTGCAACTATAACCTCCTAATCCACTGGAGTGAAATGCAAGGGTAGAAATGGTAAGAATCCCGATCCATCCTTGATCCTGAAGCAGCCTTCATAGATGATGCCCAAGGGACAGTAAACCAATATTTTCATCAGGAAAGGATACTAGTGCGGTCAACATGGCTATTGACATCCTCATTGGTGAAAAACTTCAGCCTAGAAGACCTCTAGATGTCAACCGATGAAACTATGTGTTTCCACATATGACATATATGAAGGTTCCGATGATAAAATCATCTATAAAGGAGCAATACTGGGAATAATTAGGGGGAGTAGCTTCAATGATATCGATTCATTAGTCGAATCACATTTATCAAGTTGATCCTCCAAAGTAGTATAAGCATCTGCAAACGCCTTTATACACTGATGTATTCTAAAGCAATTTCTCCCAACATTATTTGCAGGAAACAAAGGATCATCAATATAAATCGGATCTATACTATACCCTCTCTCTCGATTTATATACACACCACTACCCTGAACCGAAATCCGCATCTGGCGTGGATCAAAGACATTCCCAAAAAAGTAGAAAAAATCCATTAAAAGACATCCGAAATTTTGATTAATCGGCTTCCCATAATGATGTTCATGTTGAAGAAAACGTGTTATCAACAAAATTAAACAATAGGAACTCAGACCACCCGAATAAGATTGGTCCAGACTACGATCAGCTAAAAACTGTTTTAACACTAAAGCGAGAGGGGTAGATGCAGGAAATTGTTCAGTGAGCTCCTTAACGAGTTCTGTAGTTTGTAATCCAGTGTGTGATGGGGCTTTAAAACTAATGTCAATCCGAATTGTTTGCACACTGGTATCGTTTTGTGAACAGTTTTCTTGGTCAACAGAAACAACAATATCTGAAGGAACTTCCACAATGAGCATGATAATGGGTATAGCGGTATTTTCAACAATTTTTAAGGAATCGTTCTTTACCCATTCTTGATTAGCTAGATATCGAGCAGCATGTTGAAGACAAGTTTCTTTGATTCCATTCCGCCCTTCCAAGATTCCTGCTTCTTTTATAGGTTCCAAGTTTCGAACAGGAGGAAGGCAAACCACAAGATCAACATCACTTGTTGGAAGGGATAAGCCCGTTGCATTTGAACCGAAAATGTTTGTTCGGGACCGTGGCCATAACACCTGAAGAGAGCGTGTGACCCTTTTTACCGCCCAGTTGATATACGGTTTTCTACTCAAGTTGACCCCAGCCACCTGTTTACAAAACGAGTCAATTTCATCGTTTAGTAAACTGTGCATGACGGGAAGAGATGCTAGCCGAGTAGAACAATCATGCAATTCACGTGATTGAAGAGGGATCGCCAAATCAGGATGTTCCTGATCACGCGTTAGCTGTGATATAGCAATGAGACGATCCTGCAACAACGCTCCAGGTAAGTTTTGAGTCAACTGACGAGCTGAAAGACTTTTTTTTCTCCATGAAGGCCAAACAACTTCACTACCATCAACTCTAACACATGCCTCCTCAAAACTAATCCCATCATGAAACCAACCTTTGACGCCCCAATGCCGTGGACTCGAGCTACCCGATCGAACAGTGGGAAAGGCTCGTTGCTTTCTGGAATCGGGAACAGGTGGAACACAAAGCACAACAGGTGATGGTGGTCTCTTAATTCGAGGTTCTTCCCGTCTGCTAGGAGGAACGCATGGGCTTCTGTGTTCATAATTACGTTTGAATTCCCGTGACCGATCCCGTGAGATACTGGGAATTATAATAGGTCGTAAAATGGGATACGGGAATAAATCTCCAGTCTTTGCTTCGATATCACCTGGGAAAGTTGCTAAAGAGCCAGGAATGTTCTCATCGGATAAGTCAGCCATTTTACCAGCTACCTCACTGGGTATAACATAGCCAAGTGGATCAAAAGGCGTGCAAAATGATGCGGCGGACGGTGATGTCAGCCCATTTGTACTATACGAGGATGAAAACGCGACCATGTCATCAACGGTTTGGTTCATATCTGCTTCCCGCAAAGCCCATGAGCTGTCATCTGAGCTAAGAGAGGGTGGGCGAGAAAAGGTGGCACCAGCCACAGGGTGATCAGAAGAATCCCAATACATCACACCGCCACCAAAATATTGACTATAATCCATTCCTGAAACTGCAAAATCGTCTTCACCAACCCAATGATTATCATGTGTACAAAGCCCAACTGTGTGTACAAAGCCCGACTGGTGAAAATGATTTTGCCAGTTGTGACCAACATCTAGATGTAATCTATCTGTAGTGGCGGGGAGGTGTGGGTTTACAAATGATAATTGGGGTGATGCACCATGCCACTCGTATGGTGGGTTTCCCGCAAAGCTCACGGGTCCAACATCATGAACAACTACCGGATTTTGTTCTTTATTTTCCTTGCTAAAAACTAAAGAGTGTGTATCTACTTCCTTTATATGCTCAGGCTCGATAGAGTCAATATGTTGACTTTCAATGATATGACCATTTTCAACCATAGGTAAGGTATCAGGTGACACATCATTAGCTTCTACTAGATTTTCAACCATGCTTATACCATTGGAAACTATTTTGTTGTCAAAAATCTCGGATACCAATTTGTGATCATCAGTTGACAAACTGGATTTTGCAGAAGCAGTATGGGAATCGATATTTTTTACTTGATTGCTTATGCCATCCTTTTTATGTTTCTTTCTTGCTCTCTTACTCTTCTTTGAGGTTCTTTGCACTGTTCCATTGATGATACCATTGTCATGTTCCTGATAACATTCAATGAGTTATAGATCATTCATCATCATAAAGCATAGGATCTGTATTTTACATAAATTGACAAAGTACAACCATTTCGGCTGGTGTCGACGGAGCATCACTTTTGAGATCGTTTATTTGAATATTCAACGTATCTCTCTCAACCTGAAATATTCCATGCAATATCAAATGACAGGTCAATTTAGATTGGAACAAAGAAAAGTAAAGATGGGTGGGTCATGCAGGTTGGGTGATGGGCCGTGCTGACTCAAAACACATTTTGCCATTTCATAAAGGTTAAAAATAATTAATGTGTTCAATGCTATTACAAGAACATATTACAGAGATAAACTTTATCTTGAATAAAACAATTTCAGGAGGATTTATGCATAAAACATACACTTTAGGCGACTTTTAACCCACTCCCATCGGACACGTACGAGATTAAAAATAGCCCAATTTATTGACTCATCTCAAAAGTAAAAAACTCAAAATTGCCACCTTCACAATATAATGCAAAAACGGTTTATAAAGGATATTTCAATACAAAGAGAAGACTGAACTATATGACTAAGAAAAGTTCACCTTGGCTGGCTTGTCTGAAGTGGAATTACTGTCAAGTGATTTTTGAATAGGAATCGGGTTTTTTACATCACGTGACTTCCCCTTCTTACCAGAAACAGATTTTGATTTCGATTTTGGTTTCTTTACAGACTTGGTTGAACTTAGATCTTCAAGAAGTTCAAGTTTCGTGAAATCAAGAGAAACAACCATGAGTAAACCCCGCAATCTCCTTAATAAGCGATCAGAAATAGTACTAAGAGACCCCAGTGAGCTAAAGAAAAGTGACTCCTCATCAAATTGGCCATGCTCAAATGCTAGTAACGTTGATGAAATCTCACAAACAACTAAAAGCTGATTCAATTTATGGGCTATTGAAGATAAATTATTAGGCAGAGGAATAAAAAGAGTTGACCCTGATTCTACATCTTTCCCTTTAAGAATATTGATGCTCGCTTGGCGCGACCTAGGGTCGTTGTATCTCAAGGATCGTCTATCTCTCCCACTAGTGGTATGCAACTCGTCCTCCATACCAGTGCTTCTTCCATACAAAATGTCATGAGTCTGAATTTGGAAAAATTATATCATTCTTGTTCAAAGTATAACAGGAATACCATAAAATCATAATAGGCAAACTATGGTACATTTAGAATCTATAGTACAACATATACACATCAGATATCCCTTAGGAAGAGTTTGGGTATGCATTTTCAAAATAGTAGGGACCTGTAGGTATATTACATACATTCACCTTGATATTCAATTTCTTAAGATTAACTTTACTTAAAAGCCCACATTTGAGTAGTTGATCCGACTAGTCTGAAATAAAACTTTACAATCAGTTAACCTATACACTTGTTAGCTATTATTGCTACTTCAAATCACAGTAATCAGTTCAAATGCAGCCTAGAAAACTACGGGCAACCTGAACTTCACGTACCTCCATATAAAACTAACCCAAATTAATTCACATAGCACAACATTCAGCAATAATGTATTGATTTTTCCATGATGAGCAGATTAATAAAGATATTAAATAAATACGCAAAAAAGTTAATAGCAATAAATAGGTTAGCAAAAAAAGTACCAAAGCTCTAGCGGCTTTTCCCAGTACTCCCCTGAAAACATTCCTTTTTGTGACATCATCCAACTTCATCCACCAATCCACACACCCTTTCTTTCTCCAAAACACATTTTGCGCCACACCTGCGTTTGCACAAGCAGACTTCTCTTTTGACTTCACTCCTCTCTTCTTCCCGATATTCGAATGCAACCAAGCCAACCTCAAAGCCAACTCCAACTTATTCGCAACAAACGCCTCGACACTATAATAGCCTTTTGCTTTCAACCAATTCAATTCAACCCAATCCAATGATCCCATCACCAACACACTCTCTTCACCTCTCAAAAACTCCCCATTCGAAATATCGTCCATTATCTCAACAAATCTATCCACATTTTCAATAAACTCTTTACTAACCGTAACCGAATCCAAACAACAACATAAAGCTTCAACCTTTTCACCTTCTTTTGAATCAAACAACCTCAAAGATTCCCTAACAGCCATCTGGGTCACCGAATTTTCGTGCTTTCTCAACAATAACCCTCCAGATTTCCGGTAACAGAAACTGGGTATGTTCGGGTTCGACGATGGAATATCAGGAAGTATGATAAACAAACCACATCCATTATTTTTGACTTTCAATTGCAATTGAATCAATAATTGTGTAAAAGACTTATCAACAATTGTTAAATAAGATTGTCTTTGATCAACTGTGAGTGATTTAAACCATTTTAAAATTGAGGATCTAGGGTTTGGATTGGGGTTTGATAAAGGTGATGAATTTGGTAATTGGGAATTGTAAAGTGAAATATGTGAAGTTAAAGAATCAATTATTTGTCTTTTTGATTCCATTTTTTTTAGTGTGTGTGAAAATTGGGAATTTGGAGATAATTAGGGCTTGTTTTTGGGAGAGAAATTTCAGGAGCAGATTTGTAGAGAAATTTTATTTGAATGTTTTTGGGAGGAAAAGGGAAAGAACCATTTTTGCTGGAGTTGACAAAAAAGAGAATTTTTTTTCTAACTTTGATATTTTAGTTTTTTTACTATTTTATCCTTAGGGGGTGGGAGTCGTTGTGGGGTGAGGCGCGGTGAACCCCGGTCCCGCGTGGGAACACCGCCGCCGGTGGGTCGGGGTGGGGAAAGGTGAAGCCGGTTTGGGGTTCGAACACCGAAGAAAGAGAAACGCAAGGGGGGCCCGCTTGAAGTCAAACACCCAACCAGCATGAGCCACGTGGTCGTGGGACCCAGCCAACGGCTAGAATGTTTACCGTTGCTTTTTTTTTTTTTAAATCTCACCCATCTTTCTTTTCACTATATATATCCAACACCATTTTTAAACAACATTACACAACACAACCTTCAAATCCAAAAACCTCCACTTTTATAAAAAAAAAAGGCGCGCAAAAGGAGGCATCCACATCCGGATCCGCCTTTTCAACTGTGGCGGATGACATTAGCGAGTACGCCAAAAGGAAAACGAGATACTTGGAAGAAAAACACGAGACGGATGAGAGGCGCGCAAGACAGCGGGACATCTTGTTTTTCACCAACTCGCATGCTCATATAACCGATCCCGTGATGTTGGAAATCGTTCTTAGCGAGAAACGCGAAATTGCCGCAAGACATGGATGGCAATGCCCTTTTTAGTTTCGTTCGTGTAATGTTTTCATTCAAATAACTGTTGGACTTGTTTTTAGTTTCGTTGTTTTTTTTTTCCAAGTATTATTATGTATTTTTTTAATTATTAATGAATGTTTTTTTATGTTTTAAATTTATAGAGTAAAAATAAATGGAAATAAAAATGATGATTTGAAAATTGGGGTTGGGGTGAGTGGCGTCATAGTTTTGGGGTGATTTGGGGTGAATTGGGGAAGTTTGAGGTGGAAGGTTTTTATTGGAAGATGGTGATGTGGAAATTTGGGGAATTTTGGGGTTGGGGAAACCACTCCCACCCCCTTAGGTATTTGATGACCAATATTGGATTTTTGATTTTTAATGGGACATAGAAAAGACAAAAATGTAAATTTTCAAAAAGAAGACATGGATTCGAAGTAATTTTTCTTTCCCGATTCTATAGCATAACTTAAGATATTGGTCTGGGGGTAGTTGTAATTAAAGATGTGAAAATCTCACAACAATTTTAACTACATACAAATAAACATGTTGGAATTTAATCTAAACAATATTGAGTTGTAAACCAGTCCGATTCAGTCAATTACGAATTTATTTATTTAAACAAATGGTTATATACACTCTCGGATGTTGGGAAAACTAAGTTAACATGTTAATTCATTTAAGTTTAGAATTTTAAAAATAAATATTAAGGTTATAACATATTTAGCTTTACCAAGTTGTTTAGCCCATTTAGTTGAACAGAGTACACTAATCGTCCCTAAAATTATGTTGGTTAAGAATGCACAAATTACAAATTGTACTCTCAATTATAACAGTTGATACAGCTATTACAAGTTTTTAATGAGATAAAAAAGTGGACGAAATTCAAGTGGTGTGTTGAATCATAAGAAGAGGAAGAGGGAAGGGGGCGGCATGGGTAGCAATGGCGGTGGTGAAAAAGGTGAACGAAATTCGAGTGGTGAGTTGAATCGGAAGAAGAGAAAGAGGGAAGGGGGCGGCTGAGGTAAGTATGGTGGTGAAGGTAATAGGGGTACAGGTGGAGTTAGGGGTATGAATGACGGTGGTGTAAAAAGTGGACCAAATTCAAGTGGTGTGTTGAATCGGAAGAAGAGGAAGAGGGAAAGGGGCCTTTGGGGTAAGTATGGTGGTGGAGGTAATAGGGGTACATTTGGAGGTGAAAACAATGAAAGAAATCAGAGTGATGTGCCAAAATGAAAAAAGAGGAAGACTGGGCGGCAGGGGTAAAGTGGTCAGCTGGTGTTAGAAATGGGTGTTTGAAAGTGGAAAGTTCATGCTCAACACTGTATGCTACTATGTATGTTTGGTACTATGTATGTTTGCTGTGTGGTTGCTAGTTTGTTAATATGAAATTTAGCATTATACAATAACCAATGTATAATAACCCTCCAAATTTTCGTGCTTTCTCAGCAATAACCCTCTAGATTCCCGGTAATAGATACTGGGTATGTTTGGGTTTGATCAATTGTGAGGGATATAAACCATTTTAAAATTGAGGATATAGGATTTGGATTGGGGTTTGATAAAGGTGATGAATTTGGAAGGTAAAAAGTCAATTAATTGTCTTTTTGATTCCATTTGTTTTAGTGTGTGTGAAATTGAGAATTTGGAGAAAATTAGGGCGGAGAGAAATTTTAGAGCAGATTTGTATATGAGAAATTTATTTGAATATTTTTGGGAGGAAAAAGGAAAATTTAGAGCAGATTTGTATATGAGAAATTTTAGAGCAGATTTTCATCATTGTAGCTTGTGTTGGTCGCATTTATGCAAATGAGATATCCTATTTACTTAATAGCAATGCTTTATACACATATACGAGTTGGTTGGTTATGTTGAGTTTTTGAAGGGTGTCCTGTTTTTGAATCCGAATTTTTTACTTATTTTGTCCAACCTATTTTTGGGTTTTTGGCTGGTAGTTTTTTTGTATATTTTTGTATAACCAGTTTTGTGATCTTTTTAAAAATTATTATTATGATAATGTGTATACTTTAATGTTATTTTGGTATTTTAATTCTTTTTGTTGGCTTATAACAAATTAGTATCATTTTTTTAAGAAAAATAAATAAATAAATCTAACTAGTTCGACCGGACTTTTCCGATTATAAAACATTGTGTGGGTGATATTGTGATAAGAGTTTGGGGTTACAATGTAAGTATTTAGTAATGACTAGTTTCAAATAAAAATAGTTATGCTCTAACCCACCCCACCCCCCACCCCCCCAAACTCCTAATATATAGAGTGGTCCTCACTTTTTGATGTCATCTTCTGTTCCAACAATAATGTTATCATTAACAATTTTGATATTTGATGTCTCATCTTGGATAATAACAAAGTCCTCTGTTTTTCATTGTTTCATTCGCCCATCAAGATTTCATTTTTTTTATATTGGTTTCTAATTTTAGTTTCTGGGTTTGTCTTCTTTTTTGCTTGAATATTATAAAGTTTCTTCTTCTTTGTCCTTTCTCTTAAAAACAAGGCCAATGAACTAGATAGACATTATTAATACCCCTGTTCTCTTTGCTCCTTTTCTTTTTCTTTTCTTCTCCAGCTCCTTTTCTTGTCCTCTGCCTCCTCCTCCACATAGTCAAAGTGTGGAGATTTTCCATCAAAATCTGATTTACGTGAAAAATTCTTCATGGTTATCATTAGTTCACACACCTTCAGGTGCTTTGCGTGTGCCTTTTTTCAAAGGTCAAATTTTCTTTCGACCCACATTATCATAGCTTCCGAGCTCAGTTCCGGCAACACTCTGATTCTCTGCTTCTTCGAGAGTGCTTTCCCCACCTCCAAATGAGGCGTTTTACCAACTCTGAATACATGCCATCAATTACTAAATCGTCATTTAACACTTTCCAGAACTTATCAGCAACGCATAAATATATATATATATATATTCCTGCATGATTCTGCGACAAAAAACATTAAGATCTCAAGACTATATTTCATAGCTTCTTTCTCATATACTTCTAGACCATCAAGCCCAGATTTTTTTTTATCAACTTTTTCGGACAAAATATCTCAAGACTATACTTCCCCCTACCTTGGTAGTTTTAATTATAAAGGAAAAAAACTTCTAAGTGGAAGGAAAATTTTAAAAAATGGGTTCTTGAGTTTTTTAGTACATAACGTAATAAACTAACACTATATTCTTGAGTTATAATTATAAAGGAAAAAAAACTAAGTTAAAGAAAAATTTGTAAAAATGGGTTCTAAGCAACCGCCTCTGAAAGTATAACCCTAAATCTAAGCAACTCGCTATGGCTAAAAAAAGTTAACTCCCCAAATCAACTGCCTCTAACCCTAAATCAAAAAAAGTCGTTGTGGATAACAAAACTTTCAGTAGGGTGATTGAAGAGTCGGAAAAGGAGTTGAAAGAGCTCACAAAAGGACTCCACAAGTGGTATGATGTAAAGCTGCTACAGATGGTTCTATGTGATGGTTGTTCCACCAATTTGGTGATGGGCTCTAAAGCAGCCAACCATCTTCGTACGTGCCCGGTAAGTGAATTTTGATCATCTTTTTCATTAGGTTTTATGTTCAAGAACTACATTCGGTTCGTGGAAACTATCATTTTTAACAACAGCTTTGCCAGCCTCCTTCGTCTGTTTATTTTAACCTTTTGTTGTTTCTCCACTTTGACAGCCAAAAACGACAAACTCATACTTTCAAAGAAATCTGAAGACAATATAAGACATACAACAACAACAACAGCAACTGTACCCAATCCCTGCGCGGGGAGACAATATAAGACAATATAAGACATACATTCCATATAAAGACAACAAGAAATATTACTTCCCCCTGGCTTGGTAGGTTTGTTATTCTTCATTTTTCCAGCTTTACACGCTTCTTTGTTCTTCACGGATCTGCCAGTAGATTGAACTGTTGTCTGCTGATTGCAGTTTCCCTTCGCAATTGATATAGTCCCAAACGATGAACTTAAATGTGAATTTATTCTTCTTGTTGTTCATTAACTTCCTTTTGTCGTTAGATATTTGACGACCATAATTGGATTTTTGGTTTTTAGTGTGACATGTAGAAGACAAAAATGTGAATTTTGAGATTTATCCAAGAAGAAGACATGGATTTATAGTTAATTAAAGTATTTTTTTTCCCGATTCTATTGTATAACTTAAAATTTTGTTCTGAGTGTAGTTGTGATTAAAGATGTGAGAATCTCACAACGATTTTAACTACACACAAATAAACATGTTGGAGTTTAATCTAGACAATATTTGAGTTGTAAACCAGTCAAATTCAGTTAATTATGAGTCTGTTTATTTAAACAAATGGTTATATACACTCTCGGATGCTGAGAAAATGAGTTAACATGTTAATCCATTTAAGTTTAGAATTTTAAAAACAAATATTAAGGTTATAACATATTTAGCCTTACCAAGTTGTTTAGCTCATTTAGTTGAAGAGAGTAGACTAATCGTCCCCAAAATTATGTTGGTTAAGAATGCACTGATTATATAAACAGTAATTATCAATTATAACTGTTGATACACCTATTACAAGTTTTTAATGAGATAAACAAACAAAATAACTAAATAATAACAACAGAATATCAGATTTGTCAACAGGCTCAAAATAATATGATACGCACACATTTCTCTTTTTTTTTTTTTAAAGAAAAAATACTAGTTTTGACCTACACCTATATAGGGCTATAGATGCCGAGTCTTGTCCACCAACAATCAATCCACCATAATTTGATAATCACATGTTAAACATATATGATTGTAATCGTGTATCTCATAATATATATAGATCTAAGCATGACCTTACTTAAGTTGAGAGAAAACGATTTCATGATATGTACACCGTTAAGACGTGTGATCTTCTATTTGAGTCTCTCCTTGTTATGATGGAATGAACATGATTAGTACTTTTGTGTGCGTGCTTTTAGTGGTAAGTATGGGGTTAGACATAAGCCCCTATTTATAGGAGAGTCAAGATAAAGATCGACTCCTAAATCATTAAGGAATGGACACTCAAGAGTCTTTCATCAAGACTAATAAGAGCACTTGATTGTGGTAATGGTAATAATAGTAAAGACTAATATTAAAGAGTCTTATAACTTAACATTATATCAACAATATACAATCATAATGCATAAATAGGTTATGACATATACATAGATATAGATAATTATAGCCTAACATCACACACTTACACACCTAATACCTCTAGATGGAGACTTGTCCACTAATCGGTCAAGCCACCATATGATAAAAGATAATATGAATCTATACACACAGAAGGCTCAAAATAATTTAGCAAGTGTTGTATGAAAGCCCATAGAAAGTGTGCGCGCGCGCACGTGCTGGTACGGTAAACATTACATTCTAGTATAACTGGAGGAGGAGCATGTCATCAAACATAGACCTAATTAAAAGATGCATCATTATTATCAAGTTTCAGAAAAATACAAAATATGATGTTACCACAATTCTGACTTTTCAAAGCTCGGGCTCAACACTGTAAAAGTAAATCAAATTTCGCAGACTGTGGTTGCTATGTATGCTTGCTGCTATGTATCTTCACTCAAATTACTGTGACTACATTCATTTTAAGCATTATACAATAAAAAATCTATAGTCCAACAACACTATGAATATGTTCTATGGGTTGTATAAGCATCAAATACAGATTTCTAAACTAAATGTGGAAAGCAAAGGGAACACAAAAACCCAGAGAAAGGAACTTTAGAAATTGATTTCGAACATATGGACCTACTTTACAAGACAGTAAGATGTCTATCGAAAGAGCCTCTGCATCGACCTTTTTGGTACCTTGCCTTCTAGTTTGAGCCTTCTGTGTGCTTCGCGTATGTGACAAGGTCTGATTGGTCCTGTCTCTTTTCTCTCTGTCATCACTACCTTGGCTGCAAATTCATGACCACTTTTATATCATTTTATCCCATTTTACTCATTTAATTTTGAATAGGTCTATTTATGTTATGCTTCAACTTTTCTTTAAGGGGTCAAACAACCTCCTAAATCATTTTATCATCAATTCTAAATAACTTCCGTAACTAATAAACCTTTAGTAATCATAGCTGACATATATTACTAATAAATAGATTGAAAACTTATAACAGAAGGTATTCAAGATCAATCCAGCCCGGGCCTTTTCGAAATGTTACCCGGTGTAACATGTTACCCAACCAACCCAAATGTCGCTTTTAATGGCATTCTTGTCATGATTTATGTGAAAGTGTAGGTGACAGTGCTCTACAAACCTGTTTCAACGAGTTCCCCGACAAAAATCTTTGCAATTCCAGACACCACAATAGTCATGGGCATCGAAATTTTATTGCTTCCAGTGATGCTGCCTAATAACTGCATTCATGGTACAATATAAATAAGAATGTTATTTACATAGATCGCAATTTGTTATAAGATCATAAAGTTGTGTTTAATGGGGAAGTTTTAAGCCCAAGTAACCAGATGTTATCCTCTTAGGCCATTTGATATATAAGTGTTTTAAGAACATTGAGATGAGACCCTCAAAAAGGGTATATGAAGAAAGAAAATAGATGGTGTAAGTGAATATCTAACTTGTATAAGCAACTCTGCTAATATGTGGCAAAATGGGCACAATCAGGTACGGTCAGAACGTTTGGGGTTTACCTTTTGGCTTTTAAAATTCACAAAACAATTTTCAAAGGTTCTAAAGCCTTGAGTATGCTTCGGCTACCCGTTATCTTTTGGTTCTCTTTTGTAATTTTAGCCATTTGACTTGTAACCTGAATTGATTTAATTTCCACATAAAATGGTTGAACTTGCCCCCACTAGTTCCGCTGAAGTACATGCAACTTGCACACAGTGTGTGTGTGTGTGTGTGTGTGTGAGAGAGAGAGAGAGAGAGAGAGAGATACTCTTTTCATGACAGACTTCTGAAATCCAGACCGTCGAAATGATTCATATCTACTCATTTGTTCCTCGGTAAACTGGGACAGAATAGACCTGAAATATTACAAAGCTGTGATGGTTTAGCCCTGTTCTCGAGTTTCTGTTTATAAGTAAAATATAAGTGCAATGACAATGACAGAAAGGATGTAGGTCTCCGTCCCACCCAAAAGCAGGATGATGATTAACCCCCCCCCCCCCCCCCCTCTTCTCCCCCCAAAAGAAAAAAATCACTCCCTCTCCTCTCCATCCCGTTTCCTTCTTTATAAAAAGTTGAGCCTAATCAAATTTTGCTTTCACTCCCTTTCTCTCAAAACATTAACAGATGCACACAAAATGCAGAAAATAATCCTTCAAGCCACAAAGCAATAATCATAAATATTATGGAATAAAAAGTTAGTTTACCAACTTCATGTGAAGGTTGTAAGCATTTATGAATACTTTATCCCATTAACGGCCCATTTGATTCATTCCAATATTCACCAAGTTTAAACAATTCACCATTTGACCATTTTAACATTTAGCCAAGTTTTTTTCTAAATTTACCCGTCAAAGATAAACATAGCCCAAACCAATCCAAATTTGAGTTAACTAATTTAAAACTGCTGTCATTGAACTACAACCAAATTCACATGATTTTAAGTAAAAGAAAATTAACATAACAAAACTTACTGCATCTTGGCCATCTTGGATGGATCACTCGATGAAGGTAATTTATTAAGTTCAACATCCATATGCTCCTCTTCTTCCTCGTCATCATCTTCCTTGTTCTTTCCAGCTTTGGCGCCTGCTGATGTGGATGCTGACTTTATAGTTGTTTTTTGCGAGGTTATAGAACGAACAACATTGTTTGTATCAGCTCCATGAGAACCAACAGTGATTGGCGCCGCTGCAGTCTGAGCTTCGGTCGATTCATGAGCAACTGGAGAATCAGGCGGTGATTCCTCGTGTTCCTCTGCCGCTACTTCAAAAGGATCCTTGGATTGGTTCATGGGGCTATACTTTTAGCTCTGTATCTCAACCGTATATCCTAATATGCGTGTGTTAGGTTCTGATTAAAGGTAGATGTAAATACTTAACCGCAACACATTAACAAGAAGCAAAAAAGGCTTCAAACGCACTTTTTCCGTTCCAGATAGAAAAACATTTACTTCGACTTCCAAATTCAAACATAACATAAATTTAAGCAAAAGCATTAAACTTTCAAAATCGTAAACGAACATCAATTATGATCCAATAAAATACAAGTATAACCGCAAACGGTTTTTCGATTTGATAGGACTTGTTCTAAAGTTTAATAAACTATCAGTAACATCACCTCTTTAACTAAAGTTTATATTTTTCCAGATTTCAGTCAAGAAAGATGCAAACTTTATCTTGAATTCTTGATTTGATGTAAACTCTACTATTATATTTAGAAGTTTGTTTACTTTTATCTACAAGAACTCACTTATGGGGTGTTAAAGATTAGCAAAATCCTAATATTTATTGCTCAGCTAAAAAAAGAAAATAATAATAATCAAATAGCAAGATGAACCACAAGAATCCCAAGATTAAAACTTTAGGGTTTAAAGATATTAGGGAATGGTACAATTAGGTTAGAAATTAGGGTGACTTTTACATAGAAACTAAGGCTTTTTACATATTTAAAAGATTAATTGGGGAAAAAAAACATTTACCTGATTGTTATTTTGATGAGGAACTGATGGATGTATGTATAGGTACTGCTAGTGATGAGAAGAAGAAAGTCCTCACTTATTCAAGGGTGTTCTTCAAGTCCTTTTCCTTTTCGTATTTTTATGATCTTGCTATTAGTTGGGTTGAATCAGATCGGGTTAGCCCCATATTTGTTTCTATTTCTTTGTTTATTGGCCCGTTAATGATTAAAAACTTAACATATTTTTTCGGTTAAAAAAAATGTAACATATTAAATCATGTATTTTTTTTAACTTATCACATGCTCAAAAATTGTCAAAGTCAAGTGAATAAACATATCTTGTTATCTCACATATGTGAGGATAGTACTTATTTTATACGTTTTGAATATCAATATGATTAGATACGAGGGTTTTCACCCATTTACCATTTTATACATTCAATATATTTAATAACAAAAAAAATATTATTTATGCATTTAGTTATTGAAGGAAGAAATGTTCCTGGAGATGTAGGACTTGAGACCGCCAGATTGATATTTAATAATTTTAAAAGTAGATACTTACATTACAACATACAAAATAATTAGTAAGTCTATCAATTATGTCTCATGATATTGTGTTGTTCAAAGCTTGGAATGGATCGACAAGTGGATAACAATAACACACCTGTTTAACATTAGGTGAAACTCGTGCGTTGTATCGGGCTATTTAGTCGTCTACGTGATTCATAGTAAATGAAATGCAACAAAAATATATTGGTTGATCAAACATTAAGGCGAAATGAATTTCAATAAAATAATTAAAAACAATAACTACAACTAAAATTATTGGGTTAATATGGTTGATCTGTAACATATGCATGCTTATTTTGATATATTTTACTTGATTGTTAGTGTATAAAATCAATATTATTTGCTTGTTAATTGAACAATACAAAATTAAAAATGGTACACTACAAAACACTTATGAGGGGAGATCAGTAACTTTTGTAAAACAAATAAGATGAATTGCTGAATTGGATATTGGTTTCCGTAACAATTGCCTAAGTTTCCATTTGCCATTAATTACTCGTATTTCATTAGTCGAATGATTTACATATGAAAATCCATTACTATGGATAGTAAATTACAAAATGACACACCATTAGGTTAAAAATTCAAATATTAGATTTATAGATTATGTGTATCATTTACTATTTACAATTTAATATATATATAACCTTAATTTGTTATTTTAATGATGTATTTATGTAGACGCTTATTTGTGCCAAAGTTTGATATTACTACATAATCACTAAGATAGCCTAGTACAATTAGTATATAGAAAGAGGGATCATACAAAGATAATTCTAAAATTTGAATTGGGTTTAGACTTCAGATGATCCCGTAGGATAGAGCACTACACAAATAATTTCTAAGGTTCCAAGTCCTGAGATGACATGAAAACCAAACTACTCAATATCTTGCACAATGGTAATAAGTGAACAAAGACTGGAACATGAAATGAGATACCCTAAAATGAAAGCTATAATTGTGTGGACACAAAAGAAAAGTAGCAGATCCCCAATATACAAAGCGGGAAATCGATCTCCTTATGAACTGTCATTAGATCTCATGGATGATATGAATCGTACTGGAACAGAAGCAATTGGGCTGCTTAAATGTCACTGCCAATTGGGTAGTCGTAGTTTCCCGCTCAGCCTCTATATTGCTTCTAGACATATACCAGCAAACCACTGGAAGTAGATTTCCACAAAATTAATCATTGTTCGCAGAAGTTTAGAAGGACCAAGCATAACTAATAATTCATATCAATTGTAACTAACCCGTTTGGATCCACTCCCGTTACAGAGAAAGCTACAAGTGATTTATTTTTTTATCTCGTTCACGACTCTAAATTTATATTTCGAGATAAGTAATGCGCTTGAAGCAAAGGAGATGACAAACTTCATATCCAAATAATACTGCAAATTTTCAAGATGGAAAACAATCAAATTTAATAAGCAAGAAGGCACATAATAATTGAATATTGCAAATTTAAACCTGCTGAAGTCCAAGAGGACCTAAAGAGGTTGGCCCTTTCTTCAATAATAATCAATATCATCAAAAATGCAAATAAGATAACAGTTTTTGTAAGCCTCGTTACTTACATTGTTGAAAAACGTTCCCTACCAACAAACATTTTGGCTGCTATAGCAAACATTTTGTAGACTTTCGCAGAGTTCCTGAAAAACACATAGAAATTAGATCTTGATGATCGATACCAATCAATTCTAACAAAATTCTAAAATGATAACTAATATAACATGGATTAAAAGTAAATCCAAATACCTGAAGCATTAGGGAAGGAACCATTCTATTTGCTAAATATTGAACAATGATTGATTACATCCAATGAATATGACCAGTTCGGCAAGCACCAAAAAACCACATGCTTTGACCCATTACCCAATTTGCCTTATTATGTCATCTCTAAATAATACATTTGTCTTTTTGGTATCTAGATCTGATAAAAATAGTGAATAGCTGGATAAATTTTACCCAAGAATGTCACAGAACTGAAGACATTTTGGCAGAGCGTGTAATCCGTGATGTGCTGCAAGCTTCAACAAAGTTATCAAGATGAGGTGAGGAATAACACAAACAGTAAATTTGGTGATCTTGATTTGCACCTAGCTAGGAATAACACCAAACAGTAAATTTGGTTAATAACGCCTACAATAATAGCAAGATATACAGTGATATATATTGAAGACTTACTCTAAATCCTTGAGATAACAGTAGTCTAGAATTGGGCTGACATGGTGTTGGGAGAGAACATAATCTTTGAAGTAAACATAATCTATGAGATGGACACAGAGCTAACATTAATAATGTTAAACATCAATCCGTATACTGCTAAACTTGAATCAAGTCAATAGACTCAAACATGTTAAATGAGTAGAACATGGCAAATGTGTTGATGTCACCTAAAGTGTATGTTAAACGGATAAAATCTTATAATTATTTTAATCTTAATCTGATCACTATAATTGCTTATAATCTTACTTGTGATTCCTTTGCGATCCATTAGATGCGGTAGAAAAGGCCTTTATGGAAACAGTTACACCATCATTCAAGACATGTTGCAACTGCGATATATTTTTCTTGCCTCTTAATGAAGAGGGCATTCGACTCTCCTGCCAAGTTAAATCAATCAAATTTTAAAAGATACACCTATATAAATGGTAACACTTATATTGTCTTAGTTCATTTAATAGATAACCAAGAACGTGTGACGCGAACCCTTACAGTTTCATTCCGTGTCCTAGGACATACATCGTTAAGCCTTGTTACCATCCTAAATAAATGATAACCCTAATATTATAATCAATTGTAAAACCCGAATATCATATTGATTAATAGACACAAAACATCTCTATATTACTATGAATCATGAAAAACCCATTTCGAAATCCATATATACATATAAAATTTTCATGAATTACATTCACAAACATTGAAACAAAGATCGATTAAACTAAATTTTACTCAAAGGATTGAAAATTTTTACCTGGAATAGGTGTTGACATCGTGATGCTGTCAGTGGGTATAAAGAAAATAGAACCTGCGAGATATATAAGTGGATTTCGCCATTTATTTCAAAACCCTAAATCTTTAAAGTTTAGAGATCTGAGAGTATCTTTAAGGATGGAAAATATAAAAACATTTTGGGAAATCAAATATATTAAGGGAGTTGGGGAAACTGAAAATAGAAAAAGATTTGGGAAAAATGGTTGTCAAACGATGGGAAAGATCTAACAGTATAACTATTTCCTATATATATGTTCGATCAAATGAGGCTTATTAATAGTGGGTTTCCAAACAATGAACAAAACCAGCGTTTGGTTGAACTGGTAAAGATGCACTCATCACTCATCTTAACTAGATCAATACCCGGTCGGTGACCGGGTTACCAAGTAAATTTATAAGCATTTTATTCAGAAATAAAATTTATTATGAAATCGAGTATAATGTTAAATAAAGTCATAAATTTGCACAACTTTTGATATAAGATATATAGAGTCGGTTTGATATATATTAAGATTGCCAATACTCGACTTTACCCGAAATTTGATTTGAAACCGACTCAGAAAACTGGGTTAGGGTTGTGAATCTCGACCTAGTAACCCGCCAACTTGACTTTTTGTGGGCCAGGGTTGGGTTGACCATTTGGTTTAATAAGTCAATTCGTTAACCTAAATATAATTTAATTTATATAATGTTTTTTGATAGGTCAATCCATCAACTTACTTAATCCAAAACCCACAACTCATTTTGATTTTAATTCAACCCGTCAACCCACCAATCTATATTACTTGAAGTCAACTCACTAACTCATTTAACATGTCAACCCACCAATCCATGTGATTTGAAATTAACCCACTAACCCATTGCAAACCCGATTTTTTTGTGTTGGTGGCTAGGTTCGGTTTGACAGCAGGTTGAGATTTTCAAGTCGATTTTGATATCAAGTCAGGTTCAGGTTGGTTATTTTCAACCCGTTAATCCAAATCAGTTAACCTAAACCTGTTATAATTATGTAAATAATTATAAACATATTTATTTTAGCTTTTGTTCTATATAAAGTTATTCATCCGTGCATTGGAAATTTTAAAGTCGATCTTTGGTGAAGTGGACCATCGTCACCCTCACCTGATTTAATACGTAAAATTTATAAGCATCATTTTTAAATTTGATTTAACTAAAAATTTAAATCTTTTGAAAAATTATTAACCATGTTACGCATTGTGGGGATACGATTCTTGTTTATATTTTCGCACCGTATTTATACATTGTATCTGTAATATCTATAATTTCCAATTTTGATTCTTGATTTTCGATATTGATTTTGGTTTCACATTTCATGTTGTAGAATTGACCAACTCTAAATTGAAATAAGCTATTGTTTGTTATTTGAACATCCTTACTTTTTCCTGTATTTCATTTCAGATGGAATTACCAATTAATAGAGAAATAAGGTTATCTTGAAGTTCCAAATGGTATTAAAATTAAAAGGCATGTTTTTTTAATATTATTATGGTTCTAAATTTAATAAAAGAACATTAAATACCTTAAATACCAGTCACTTTTTATAAAAACAAAATTTCAATTGTAAATACCATACGTTTAAGTAATTACAGTTTACAACATAGTTATGTTAGTTAAATACATTTACTGGTACTAAATTAATATTGTGATTAAAAAAATAAATAAATAAAATTATTCAATATATAAACCTAAAAGAGTTGTATATTCATTAACGTTCTAATAGTAGTCTATAAATGACTTTTATTTTTATGCTGAGGTTTACTTTTTTAGTTTATTTTGAAAGGTAAAAAGTAAAGAGTAAGTATTAATATTTTTTTTAGGGAAATGCTAAATACAGCCCTAAGGGCTGTATTTAACGTGCATAAAAAAACTTGTACCTTTCATATTAAAAGTCCGCCTCCTGATTTTCATGGTAAATTTACAAACAATTTATGCACCATAAACACAGCCCTAAGGGCTGTATTTAGCAAACCCCATATTTTTATGTTATTATAAATATTTATGGGGATACTTTGAAATGAGAAGTGTTATGTTTTTTTTAATGATATAAACTCAAATGTCATATAAATTGTTAAGTATAATGTAATTAATTATGAAATTGTGATTGATGAGTATGTTGTTACTGATCATTGTCGTGTTTCTTTTTTGGTACACAAATTCAAAAATTCTAAGAATAATTAGCATTAGTATTATTAATATGCAATTAAATAGTTACCATGTTTATTATCTTTTGACTTTTAGATTTTAGAAAGTTGATTTTGAATTTCAAAGGTCAAGATTTAAAAGCTTATGATTTTTAATGGCCAAGATCAAAAGTTTAAAATATTTTTTTCTCTTAGCTATGGTGGCCATATATATATATAATACGGACGTTGCGGGTTCGAACCAACAACCGTATTATTTTTAATATAAAGGGTATATTTATGCCTTGCATGCTTATGTGGACCATACACATTAACACGTAAATGTTGTGTTGCTGACGTGGGGTTCGAATCGCTCTGGTAACGTCACATAGGAAAATGCTGACGTGGCAGGCTTAAAGAGCGCCACGCGAGCACTTTCTGATAGACTTTTTCTTCTCACTTATTATCCAGAGTTAACGATATCTCGCTTAAGGAGATATCTAGCCATGCAATTCACCAGATCCAGACACGCCAATAGGTTTTATATAGATATATAGATAACTTTTATGGCTTAAAAAATTAATCTTAATGTAAAAAGTTTCATACTTTAAGTAAGATACAATATTTACAATATTCACCTCCCATTATCGCATGATACCTCATTTTCTTATATTCTTTCACTCATTCATTCAATCAATGTTCTATATCATGCTTCTTCAATTATTAACATTAATATTTTGTAAAACTAAATATACTCAAACTTAATTGAAGCAGTTACATATAGGATAAGAAGGATTGCACTTATTGTATATATGCATGTAATATCAAGTTTGTATCAAGACACCAGCTTTATTTATATATATAATAATATATATGTTTAGTCGAATTTACAAAAGAAAGTTAATTACAGTTTCTAAACTACATATATACTTGCTTTGTAGTAATAAAACTTTTCTGGCAATTTATAGGTCGGGAGCCACATCAGTAATTGAACCAATCCCAACTTGCAACCATGAAGATGAATCGCCATTTGTGTCCTTCAAATCACCAAGTTTCGCCAATTTCGCCTTACTCTGATCTTCTTCATCCACATTACCTTCCATTGTTGTTGCGGCAATACCATCATCTTGATCCACATTGATTATTTGATGTTGTTCATGATGATCTTTTGCATTCCCATCTCCATTTTCTTGATCCGCGGCTGAACTAGTCCATGCATGTAGATTGATCTCCGTTGACACCTCTGACGACTTTATGGGGATTTGAACGTTGTCATGAGTTGTGTCGTTTGTGTTATTGGGAGGAGTAGTCGAGAGGTTGAGGTTTAGTTCGAGTCCTTTGGGTATTGCCAAAGCTCTTTGATAGAGTTGTTCTATATGTTGATGAAAGTTCAACTTGCTTATAGATGTTGTTTCGGATGAATTAGTAGTAGTGTAATTCGAGGTGATCCAATGGCACCTTTTGTGACCACCTAGGGCTTGACCGGATGCAAAAGTCCGGTAACAAATGGAGCACTTATGCTCCTTTGCTTTCCGCCCTGCCAATGAAGCTGGACCCGTGATAGCAAGTCCATGGCTTGATTGGTAGGAACTTGTAGCTTTATAATTATTATCGAGTATGATAACATCTTGATCATTTGTTAAGTTATCATCAAATTGATCGTTTCGTGATGCAAAACAACCTTTAACGTTCTTGTGACTCGCTCTATGTCCGCCCAATGCTTGATGTGAGCTAAACACCTTTTTACATGCTTTACATTGAAACATTCCCTTAAGGTTTGTGGTATTAGCCTCCCCTTTGGCTTTATCTAACGGTAATGGAGGAGCTCTTGTGACCGAAGATTGTAAAAGAACCGGCTCGAAAATATCCCTTCTTGGCTCATCCTTGTTGTTTGTGGTGGCCTTAAGATTTCCCTCTTGTTCCATTTCCATTAAATCAACACTATTGTTTGATAATGCCATTAAACATTTAGCTAATGTGATATCCTCTTCATTTGCACTACTAGAACAAACCCTTACAGATCTCTTCCTCTTATACAACCCACTCCCACCACCATATTGGCCAAAAACATCGGCTTCATCATCGTCGTCATCATCATTATCAGTTTCTTGAGACCAAACAAGCGACGTTTCACCATCTTCTGAGCCACATTTTCCATGTTCCAAGAAAGACTTCCATGATAAGAATTCCTTACCACAATTCTCACAAAATCGTCTAAACCGATTATGATTTGTTCTTAACGCGTACACTCTTTGGTTTCCATCCCCATCATCGCTTGGATCGTCATCGTCGTCGTCAAGATTCATAGTTTCATCCCCAACACCATGAGCTCTCATATGCCCACCTAATGCTCTACCACACATGAAACCCTTTTTACAAATTTTGCAAAAATGTTTGAAATTTGGTTGTTGGTTATCAGAACAAGCCATGGATGATATGAAAATGATGAGAAATGGTTATGATCTTTGTAGTTGAAGTTGTCCTGGTTTTAAGTAACACTAATGGTTTGTGTAGTAAAAGTTGAGTGTGTGTGACAAGTGGGAGGAGGGTAGTAGTTTTAGAGACTTTTTCCATCTTATTTCAACAAAGGAAGCACAGGCCTTTTCGAAGCGCCTATGATAGCGTATGATTTTCCCCATTTGTGACCGAGGGTTGCTTGCTTTGTTTTGTAGTAATCGAGATGTCGATATATATATATAGCATTTGAGGTTGTTTAAACATTGTTACTTAATTGGATCATTATGCATGCAAAATTTGTTTAAGATACTGACCTTATATTAAATTTAGTAATGAATCAAGTGCTTAGTTTGTAACATCATTCAAAAAGGATGCCCGATGTCGAATATGATTATAGTTTGATTTCATTTTAATTGATCTAATAGTATAATTTTTATATACTTCTATAAAAAGCAAACTATCTCCTCCCCCTTTAACCAATTGAGACTTTGAAATGATCATATTACTCTTCTTCTTTATTTACTTATTTAAACATCTTCACTTATATACCTATGATACCATTAATGAAATAACTTACAAATAGATTCCCCAACACTTAAATAACTATATTAATATCTCTTACATCAATTAATTTACATGCACCACCACGCCACCGCCACGGTCGCACATCGCCGTCACTATACCGTCATTGCTACCACCATCGTTGCCGCATCGTGCGGGCATACGTATTTTAATTTTAGATCAAGACATTTGCTTTGTAAGTAAAGGGCCAGTTCTGAAAGTAAGGCCTGCAATAAATAAATTTTAAACAAGGCCCGGATCATAGCGTATTTGGCCCAAAGTTAACTTGTAACATTTTGGCCCATAGTTAACTTTTAAGAATCTCTAGTTTTTTTTTTTCTTTTTAAAGTTAGTTACGATTCAGACGTGCTAGAGGCAATTTTAACCAACAAATCGTTGGACCTCCAATCTCTCCTCATAAAAAATACCTCATGGAAAGTTAGTTTATCTGTGATTTATCACACATTGCAATTTAATACTTGTCTCTCACAGACAACTAACTTTACGTGGACTAGTTATGCCCACAATTTTGTATGTTCTTCATTTCACAATTAGTCACAATTTATAGGGGTACAATTAGCCTCCTTAAAAATATTTATCATCTCGACAATGTATCAATCAACTATTGCAATTTGCGGTTTGCCACATGCATATACAAACAAATAAAGAAAATTAAGATGATCGCTTGTTAACTTGTTTTAATAAGATTCTAATCTGATTATATCTATCAATGTGTTTTTTTTTCCCTAACAGTATAGAACTAACGTAACATAGTCGTTATATGAAGATTAATTTCCAGTTATTCAATCGCATACCCACAATTTTGACTCCAATTTTTATGAGTATTGATATCATACAATGTGTTGCCTGCTTGGTTGTGAGTTGGCTGAGTGATATGATGACTCAAGATTTTTTCGTTTAGCTGTAATTTTCTTACATTAAAACCTGTTATTTGACAAATCACTAAAAACAGAATAAGTAGAATATATTACATCAAACTACGGTCTCTGCTACTACAACTAGCATTGTATCCGCGCAATGCGGCGGTAGTGACGGCGACAGTGGTTAAGTGGTGTCGGTGACGGGTGGTGATCGATGACATCGATAATTGGTGTTGAGTGGTCTAACCGTGTATGTTGATACAATGCTGGTAGTGATATTTTAGAAGATAAGGGTTTAAAGTGTAAATTAATTCATTAAGGGTAATTTTGGTAATATCTAATAACCATTTTTCTTATGGGTTGTTTATTAAGGGCAATCTAGTAATTTCCCATCTAACTATTTTCTAACCATTTCCTAAAATAAGGGGTGAATAATCATTATAAAGGAGTATTAGATAGAGAAGTCTGAGGTAACTATTGACTTAATTAAAAATGTCTATGGAAAATGACTTCAATTAATTACGTTTGCTTTAACATTTGTATGTACTTAAACACTCTATACTCGATCTTCGGAACATTATACTCCGTATTACATTACACATAAATATCATTGACTGATGTGTGTGGACGTACCAGCAGTGAACATTATCAACACTTTATTAGATCAAATTTAATTTACCATAAGTTTTTTTTTAATTGTAATTAAAAAGTTGATTATTTCAAATGTGAAGTATTGTATTGTGTATTATGTATGAGGATCGGAAAGTGCATATGGAGTTTTCAGTTTTCACATCCAATTTGAATGAAAAACGTCTCAAATTTGATTTATACAGGTGTTGATAATGTTAGAATATATATAACGTGATAATGTAATATTTTACTGATATGTATTATTATTATTAGAGAAAATAGCCTAGATACCCAAAAATCATCTTTAATATACGAAAATACCCAACTTTTTTCGAATGCACCAAAAATACCCATAAAATCGCAAGACCGTAAGGAGGAGTTGCGGATCGCAAGCACTAAGCAGTGCTTGCGATCTGCAAACAAGGCTTGCGATTTTGACTTTTTTTGACTTTTGGATAAGATTTTTTGTTAAATTTTCTTGTACTTGTTAAGATAGCAATCAAATTTTTATGTACTTTTTTTACTTATGAATTTACCAACAACCTTTCACCATAAACAACACCATAATTTTTTGTTTCTTTCAATTTGCAAAGTAAAACGTATGTTTTTCTTAGCTAATAAGTATTTAGTATTTAATGCCGTTGCAAAAAGTGGCAAACCATGATGACCAATCTTGTAATTACAATGTTGAGAAACAACTACTGAAAAGATACAAGGGTTTTTGAAACAACAGTACCAACTACCAAAAATCCAGCCAAGTAAGGACCTGTACAAAATTGAAACTTTCTTTTATCTCTAGTCAACTAAAAAACCTGCTTGCTCAAAAATATTTATCATCGAGTTTCTGTAAGTTTCAAGCACAAAGCAACAAAATATTGACCAGTTTACACCTCTGACTCGAGTCCAGTAATAACGTGGTCCATTTTCTTGATAAAACCTGTTGAAATTACTATTTAACGAATTTTAATCTTAGCTTTGTTACTAGATTTATGTCTTTCAAGATTACCATGATCAAAGAAACACAAACAGTATCAAATTTCACTTGTTAAATAACAATTTCCCATAATGAAACAGAGAAACCGTCTCAGTTCTTAGTGACACACCAGTACCTAAGAAGATTCAGAGTTCACCCTCAAACTTCCATCCTAACTCTACATTTCAAACAAAAAATAAATTAAAAACTAAATAAAAAACTAAATACTTATTAGCTAAGAAAAACATACATTTTACTTTGCAAATTGAAAGAAATAAAAAATTATGGTGTTGTTTATGGTAAAAGGTTGTTGGTAAATTCATAAGTAAAAAAAAGTACATAAAAATCTGATTGCTATCTTAACAAGTACAAGAAAATCTCACAAAAAATCTTATCCATAAGTCAAAAAAAGTCAAAATCGCAAGCCTTGCTTGCGGATCACAAGGACTCCTCGCGGATCGCAAGACTTGCTTGCGAATCGCAAGGAATCCTTGCGATCCGCAACTCCTCCTTGCGGTCTTGCGATTTGATGGGTATTTTTGGTGAATTCGAAAAAAGTTAAGTATTTTTATATATTGAAGATGGTTTTTGGATATCTAGACTATTTTCTCTTATTATTATTGTTTTGAATTGATGAAAAAAAAACCTTCACATTTACTTAGGGTGTTTAGTAGAAATATAAACAGATCTAGAAGAGAGTATAATATGTTAGGGACATACAAATTAATCATTTTAAAAATTATTCAGTTTCTCCAACAATTATTTCTTTGAGCAAATCATCAACTCCACTACTACTTAGGGTAATAAACATGAAGAAACTTATGCTCTCAAAATATCCTATATTTTTGGAATAAACAGTTAAACATGAGAATTGAATGATTTTAATTATTGGATTGAAGTGAGGTCACAATCCTATAAGAAAAACCTCTGGTCGATATTTGCATATATATATCTGACGCCGACGGTATGAGATCCAATTATTTGTAGTACAAAACATTGCACGTTGCATGTTTCTCTCCATATGCATTCAAACATATATATGTTGACAAACACACTTTAAAGTGTTACTGGTAACAATACATTCTTCAAGAAATATAGAAATGGTTTCTCAACCAAATAGAAATTAAATAAAGATATCTAATTAGTCTCTGTAATTACTTACCTTTTGTCCTTTTCTCCTTTCATCAACGTATATTACATAAACGCTAAAATCACATACCGAAAAACATCGCATAATTAATTCGAGTAGTTAGCATGTTCAAAATATAACAACAAAAAAAAAGAAAGAAAAAGAAAAGATTATCGATAAACTCTTCATATATATTTATTGATTGTTATATATATGAGCTAAACATGGAATATATAATAGAAAGAACTACTATATATGTATATACCTTTAAATGATATTTTAAAACCTACGTACGTACACACACGTTACGTAACCTAAGTAAAATTAAAGTTAATTATAAATTAAATACTAGCATGTTTAAATAATTAAAAACAAGATCGAAAGTAATTAATATATATAGTTTCAATTCTTGAGACCGGTGTAGCCAGGCTGATTCTGCATTTGCTGAAACATGGCAGCCATTCTATTGTAACCGTCCATAGTCATTGGCTGCTGAAACCAAATTATATAACATACAAAAATTAAAACTACGTACTATGTTAATTTATTAGTTGCCAAATGATATGATATATACAAATTAATTAAAAAGTACTTGCATGCATGTCATTAAAAAATGATCATTATGTTTGGTTAATGATTATATATATACCTGCGATTGGCATGCAAGGAAGGCCGCCATCGGGTCGTTTTGGTTTGTTGTAACTCGTCGATCTCCGGCTGTTCCTGCTTGATGCATATCCCATGATGGTTGCATGAAGGCGGAAGCAGGGTGGAAGCCAGCCGGCATTCCAAGAATGTTGGGGCGGTTTCCCCCAATGGCGTTCAAATCCATGACCCCTGGTGGCGGCGGCATTCCCATTCCCATGGCGGCGCCGGCCATTCCCATTGTCATCGGGTGGTTCATCATAGCGGCCATTTGAAGTTGTTGCTGTTGTTGCATGGCCATCATCATAGGTGACATGTTCATTCTACCTATCATGTGGATTTGAGCTTGTAATTGCTTTAGATATTCGATCACTTCATCCAGCATTGACGCTTTGTCTGTCTAAAATAATCGAAACAAATAATTATATTTCATCACATATACTTAATTAATGTATTAATTAGACCCGTGTAAAATTTTAACTAACAAATGTACGTTTATATAAGTACGTGGTAATTTTTCACCGAGCTAAGCTAGTATTCCTTCCGTCCTATTAAACTTATCCACTTTTAAATTTTCAAAGTCAAACTTTATAAACTTTGACCTTAAATATCTTTGTTTGTCTTGTATAATATTAATGAAAGTTATATGAATTGATTGTGTTTTAGATATGTATTTTATTGATATAACTATCATCAACTATTATATAACACAAATAAAAATATATATGTTAAAATTTTACTTTAAATTTTAAAAATGGATAAGTTTAATGTGAATAATTAATAGGAATTAGTTTAAAAGTATAATATACCTTATTGGCATTTGGAACAAGCTTTTGTAGTGTCTTCATTTTCTGATTGATCTTGTCCCGTCGTTTCTAAATATATAATTCATGATTTATCAACGTTACACATCATGATTTTTTTGATAATAACAATAACAACAATAATAGAAAGTTGATCTTATAGATAATTCAGTTTGATTGTCAAACTTATATGTGAAAAATTAAAAGAAAATCAATCATCACCCGTTCAGATTGGTTATGAATAGCAGCGGCTCGACTTCTTTTAGTCGAAGTTGTTGACGACTTTCCCTTTCCTTTCTTTTTGTCTTCCAATTCACTACTCTGCTTCTACGTACATATATAATAAGCAAGTGCATTTTTTTTATTTTACACAAAACATATATAATGTTTGTTTGAAATGTGTATATATTTTGTACGTACCTGAGGTCGACTATGGCAAACAGAATCATTTTCATCAGGAGATGTCGATTTAGTAGAATGTTTACCACCGGAGACCGTATTCCCTGGCGACCCCATGGAAGGAGATGAGTTGAACCCGCCTTTCACACCCAAATCCCTCTCACATGTGTCAAAAGTCAATTGTCGGCTACTCTCCATTCCGAACGTCTCACTACCACTCACACTTTGGCTGCTCCATTCACGCGCTGTTGCCCCACCATTGGCCACCATGTGGTCCCCAAAACCGGACTGCGCACCACTGCATGATGCCACGCGTGTGGAACAGCGCGTGAGAGCACCATTGGTCCCAGACAACAGCGCACGAGGTTGGGTGTTTGCGCTTGGGACCAAGGCGTCCATGGTCATGGTAGCGGACCTACCACTTGTAACCACGGCCGAGCTGTGGTGGTCTATCCATGGGACTAAATCGTGGGCGTAGAAATCCAATTGGGGTTTGTGGCAGGTGGCTTGGTTCACAATGGCTTCTAAGGTCTCGGCTGCGCGTGGTTTGTCCCATGTGTACTTGCTGACCACGCGCGGTGGACCTAAACCGTGCATGGCAACTTGACCATTTTTCCACGTTAATTCTGCCACCTCATAATCCAATCTGGAGTTAAACAGATTAAAAATAGGAATAAATCAATTCATTGTAACAATATATGTATATATACTTGATTATATATAATAATAATAATAATAATAATAATAATAAAAAGATTCAAGTTATATATAGTATGAAAAGTTTCATTAGTTACATTATATTTATAGACAAACTAAAGAGGTGAAATAATCTAGTATATATAGCTTAACGAACAATAAGAATATACTTATTGATTGGTATGATACTTAGTTATTGATCTTATCTTAATCTTATCATTTGATATTGACTTATGATTAAGATATAACTAAGATAATATCAATATTATATTCTTATTGTCCATCATGTCATGGTAATTAATTAATAAGATTACCATACACTAGCTACGTTATTATATATACTAACAATAATAGTGTATAAGATGTATGTGCCATATGTATTAGTATATATGAATCATGAATGTGAATGAAGAAACATAACTAATTTCAGAGATAAATCTCGCTACCTAGCTAGCTATACAGAAAAAAATAATATATAATATCCAAAAAACATATTTAATTAGAAAGATCCCATTCATATAATTAATACATATTCTATCTAGCTATCTTGAAAAAGAATGCATAACGTACGTACAAGATGAATTCTTAAACATGTTATTATCGACAATATAAGAAAACGTAGCATTCATCATGCAGAGTGGGAATACGTAAAATTATATTAATCAATTTATATGAGTAAAAGATAATATAGAAAACGTACGTGGGAACATCGAGAACGGATGACATGGAGTTGGAGGAAGGAGCACGTAAGGCGACTTTGAGACGACCCTGATCAGGGTTTGATGAAGAGCTATTAGGAGCAGGATTGTCTTCTAAATCCCAACTGGGTACACACTGACTCATTATTCTTCTTCAAATTAATTAGAATGCAAAATAATGAACAGAATTAGAAACAAAAAATGTGTATAGTGTTTTTAGAGAAATATGTGGTGCATCATAAGCTAGGAAAGGGGAGATAAACAGCTGCCTTTTGTCTCTAGGTTCCACATATATGGACTAGGACTAATTGGGGTCACATTTGGGTGCAATTTGATTTGCAAGTGTATTTATTATTGGGCTACAAGTTATGATAAGAACAATGTCAGAAAGTAGACGAGAAAACAATTGGACCACCAATTATTATTTCTTACTCGGATATATATTATATACTTTATTTGATTTTAAACTGAAAACGATTAAACGAAAATGAGGAAACTAGTTCGTTTGCCGGTCATGAATCTACTATCAAATTATACGTATACACCTGCTAGTAGATAGCTCTAAGTTTGTTGCCATTATTAAATTAGCTGACAATTTAATTAAAGTCGCCCAAGTTTGATTCAATTCATATAAGTATGTTATTGTGACATGTAGGGTGACCAAAAACCGAACCGTAAAACCAAAAACCGAAAAAAACTGAGAAAACCGAATCAAACCGATTGGCTTGGTTTTGGTTTTCCAAAAACCGAACGAATCGGTTCGGGTTTCGATTTCATATACAAAAACCGATTGTTAAAACCGAACCGAACCGAAACTACATATATTAATATATATTCTTATGCTTATAGTTGGTGAATTAAATAAAACAAATATTAGATTATTTTGAAAACCAAAATATAAGTGAATCCTTATTTTCCTAGGAATAATACGTTATACATTAGGATCAAAATTGAAACTTGTTTATATGTTAAGGTTAAAATGAAACTTGTGTAAAAAAAGGGTTGATTATGTATAACAATATTAAATTTAAGGGTTAAAGTTGTATAAATGGAAAAACTTTAGATCTGGACCATATTTGTCGTCTTCTTCGTTGTTGCTTCCTCTGTAACTGAATATTTCTTCATATATGAGCTTCTATTTTTAATGTCTCTTTACTAAACAAGTTCGTAGCTGTAGTTTTACTCACAAAAAGCCGAATCAAAACCGAAACCGACCCAAAACCGAGATAAAAACCAAAAAACCAAACCGATAAAAAACCGAACCCATTGGTTTCACAAAATGAAAAACCGAATTAATCGGTTTGGGTTTCGGTTTTGGGTCAAAACCGATCCAAACCGACCCATGCTCAGCCCTAGTGACATGTATAGAGATATCATTGTGTATATAGGTTAGCAAGATCCAAATTTGGTAAGCCAAAGGAAATATAGTAAAACTTTTATAGCACGATAACAATGTGCACTACTACAAAAATACATGGTTTTTTGGAACGCTCATTTGGAACGGTTGTGATAAAATTCCGTTCCAAAGTTAAAAATAATGGTGTTTGGAACGGTTTTGAAATAAACCGTTCCAAAACTTTGTATACGAGAACGGATTTTAGGAGAAGTGTTCCAAATCCGTTATAAACATTTAACATTGGAACGGTTTTCGTTCAGGCGTTCCAGAAAGTGTTCCAAAATGCGTTGATGTGTGAAATCGAGTTTAATAATTGATAACAAGATCTACCGTTTACTGTCTACCACACACTTACGGGCAGTGTAACCGTTCATATGTAATATAGTTAATGGGTAAGACCAGGATCGAACACAAGGACTAAATGTTGTACTTAAGGTTGTAAAAATGTAAATCAAGAGAAAGTTTGGTTTGTGACCGAGTTGTCACTTTGCGTTTCAGAAAGCTAATTAATCGACAAGTAAAATAAATTAAATACTCAACCGGTGTCAATCGAGAGTATGCAAAAATAGTATGAGTTGTAACAAATAATTAAAAAGCCATCTATGTCGAATCCACTACACAAGAAGTTTAGGTTGCATATGGTTTAAGCTCAAAATTCAATATTGTTGGTGACAATAATCGTGTCAAGACTAAAACACACCCGACGTGCACTCCGGTTGTAAAATCGACTCAATCACCTAATCAATTCAATTCCTTGCAACAAGTGGTACCACCAACCTTATTATACTTCCTTGAACTAACTAGTTTGTTTGACTACTTAAATAACAATTTTATCTTTGTGAAAGAAACGTGGTACCACCAACCGTTAAATTCACTTAACAAAGTAATTTCTATTAAACTTATATTCTTTACTATCATACCATGACCTAGCAAAAATTGTTCATAGACAAACAACTAAAATAATACTTGCATTCAACTAGTACCACTATCGAAAAACACAAATATCACCAAGAACACAAATCTAAGTGGAAGAAATCACTTCATTAAGATCTTGACAAAATGTTAAGTAAAACCAACTTGAATTCAAAATACTATGCAACCATAACTAATTGTTTCATTTCATCTTCATAGATGTATAAGGATATAGCTACTCATAATGTTAAAAGCTAAAGATTGAAGTAGAAAAGAAGACATGATGTACCAAATATAGAGAACAAATACAAACCGAAGTTACAATCGAGCTACAATGAGTAACAATAGCTAAAATTAATCTTCACGTCTTCAAATGATGTTGGAGTAGTGAAAAACTCTTGAAAACCTTGAAAAACGGCTGAAGTATAAGTGTGTGAGCTGAAAATGTCCAAGACTAGGGTTTGGGTGGAGTGGTGGATGGTATTTATACCCCAGGAGAGAGAAAATGGTGATGTCAGGAAGAACTCGCGCCGCTAGGGTCTAGGGTCACGCCGCTAGATCCTTCAGGCCAAAGTTCTGACTTCGAAAGTGCCCAACTCGCGCCGCTAGGGTCCTTTCTCGCGCCGCTACTGGGTTGAAAACCTGGCTCGTGCCGCGAGAGGACCTAATTGCGCCGCTAGGGACTTCAGTGAAAAGTTCTGTCTTGAAAATCCACAATTCGCGCCGCGACCTGCATCTCTCGCGCCGCGACTGGGTTGAATTACCCTGGCTCGCGTCGCGAGTCATCCTCCTCGCGCCGCGAGGTCTTGCAGGGATTTGCCGTTTCAGCTTCGTTCTTCTTTGGTTAGTGCATATGGACCACTTCTGAGCTATTTTCTACCATTTGGGGCAATATACCTGCTTTAGGCCTGAAACCACTTGCAAATACCATAATGCACCACAAAACAAGTATAAATGGCTATAAAACTAGTACAAAACATCCAATTCGATGCAAGGAAACATGTATAATTTGAGGCTTATCATGCGTCTATCATTGTAACGGTTTCTAATAAACCGTCCTAAAATGATTTTCCATTGTTCTATTCTGTTTAAAGTAATTAGTTATTATTAGTTCTTGATATGCTATCTTCTGTGCGTGAATTTCAAATAGCCTACACTTTAGGATCCACCAGACTGACTAATATTTTTTTAACATGATATGCTTTATCTCAAAAAATACCTCATTCTTATCTTCCATTAACAACGCATCTAACAAGTCATTTAATACACTATTTTTACTACTAAATTTGGATTCTTAAATATATTGAATATAACTTTTTTTAAACGGTGAGTTAGTAGTTAATAGTTAGTATTGAAAACACCATAATGACATTTAACTGTGCAGTTGGGATTAAACCTAAGGACTCTCGAAAATCCTCCCTTATAAGTCACTCATACAAATTTAGGAAGTGGGAGTTGAACCCGACCCGGTGGATTTCTTTAAGGTCTGGGATCTTACCAATGAACCACCAACCATAATTCAGTTAATGTTTATACATATATTTTCCGCGCAATGCGGTGACAACGTTGACAGCGGCGGCGGTATGGTGGTGACGGCAATAGGTTGTGGTAGGTAGTGGTGGCGTGACTGCAACGTGTGGTGATGGCAGAGGCAATGGTAGGTAAAGGTGGCATATCTGCAGTGTGTGGTGATGGCGACATTTGCGGCGGTGACGGGTGGCGGTGGTTATGGTGTGATTAGGTAAATAATTGATGTAAAAGATATAATGTATTTATTTTAAATGATTGCGGAATCTATGTTGTAAATTATTTCATTAGATGTATTATAATTTATAAGTATATTAGGTGAAGATATTTAATAAAATGAATGAAAGATAAGGGTAAAATAGATTGTCGCAGTATTAAGAAATGTAAATAAGATTGATATATAATTTATGATTTAGATTTCTGATCCTTTACAACAAAGTCATGGTTTTATCAAAATTTTATACTATTTATTATATATATAAAGAAAAATAAATATGTGATTGTTAGAAACCTAAATCTAGGTATATAACTCTTTACATATTAAATTTTTTTTTTGTATAATCGATAAATTATCGATTAAGCCTCATGTTTCTTATAAATTAAGATATTAAGATGTGATGAGATCTAAATCCAAGATTAGCTATCTAATAGCCAAATAATTTCTATCCTCTCTATATCTAACGTAAGGTTTATGTGAGAAACATTTATATATGAATTTATGTAATATTAAGTATAACTTGATCTGTTCATATGTGAACCATGTTCACATATAGTATTCGCATATGAACATCAAGTTAAAACCAATAGGTACTCATGGTTGTTACAATTCAAATAGTTCTCACATCAACTTTTTTTCTACATATACATACCATAATATAATAAAACATGATTGAGGCTTTTTTTATCGAAACATAATGTTTTATTTAAGTGATATATGTCTTTTAAAATATATATTTAGAAAGTCCTAACTTTCAAATATGTATTTTATGTTTTTCAAATACTATAAGTATGATTTTCGATATTTTTAAAATTTTAACAATCAACTCATTTTTACGCTAAAGTTATTCAATCATAATAAACATACATTCATATTACATGGTTAAAGAAAACATTACACTCTTTTTTTTTCCCGACGAACAACTAGCTATATCTCGACTCATTATTCGAGCTTTCGAAGTTATCATATCAATACAAATTTGTTTGGACGTAATCGGTATGTTGTATCATTGTTATAACTTTTAATATAATAAATAATTAAATTGAGTACAAATATATAATTTTTCAGTAATATTACTTGAAAACAATGATTAACATGTATACGTAAAAAGTATTAACAAATGTTATATAATAATAATAACTAAAAGGATTTTTAATGATATTTTATTTTTATTATGCATGTAAAATCTGAAAGGAACATATATAATCTACTTTATATTATATATATTGTTACAAAGATATGTGAAATTGTATAAAGATGAAGATATAAAGAGGAAAGAAGATATAAAAATGAAGAGAGGAAATTAAATCGAATATAAAAACAAATATCAAAAATATGTGTGTGAAATTGGTAAAGTAATATCTAATTTAACATTGATAATATAATCGGATAGTAAAATATTAGATAAAATTATCAATATAATCTACTTTATATTATATTAAAGTAAAGTATATTACACGTACAAAAATAATTAATTATAAAGGAAAATAGAAAGTGATAAATTACAAAGATCGATTATATTATTAATGTCTTTTAATTAGTTTTAATATCATTAAATATATACCGTAGTTTATAAAAAATAAACAAATATTAAGTTAGATCAAACGTTTTGTGTATATTATTAAAAGTTATAGGTCATAAATTATAATATTGTATTTGGTTTTTTTTTTGCTATTTAAAATTGATAAAATAAAAATAAAATAAATGTCCATATAGACAAATAATAACGTGGCAAATGAAATGTCGATAAATCTAAAAAGAACATTAAAATTACTTAGAAAGTGTCACCTAAAAAAAACTTAATTGATACGGAAAAAAGAAGTGTCATCTAGAAAAAAAATTATCCTAGATGAAACCGATTTATTCCACTTATATTTTGTATTTCAACCAAGGGAGATGATTTGTACACCACCTTGTACATCACCTCGTACATCACCAAATGTGTTTTAGAGTGTTGTACAGTACAATACATTATAACATGTTTGGTGGTGTACGGTCAAAACCTGATGGTGTACAGATCGTTTTCCTTCAACCAAATGTTTGAATTCCCCTCCCTTTTTTTAATTAGTTTGTTTAAAAGGTAATTAACCCCTTACCTTTTACTTTTTCCCATAACCCCACTACACCAAATTTTGCAATTCATTCACTTAATCTTCCAAAGTTCATCACTTGTTATTCAATCGGTAGCCCTTGAATAAAGAAGCGATTTATGCTCAAATATAGGTATTGTTCCTTCTTTTGTTTTAGAATTTTCGAAAGCTTTATTTGGTTTCATCCCCATTCGATTTAATCTGCTGAAAGGATATGATTCATTTGCTCTTTTTTTTAAATTCAAATAGATAACCTAGTAGCAGCTGTATTGTTGAGAGTATTGTTAGTTCACGCAGACTTTTAAAGGGGAAAAAAGTTTAGGGTTTGAAGCAATGTCGAATCAGGGAAATACTTAAATTTTCATTTTAATTTTCCAAAAGTATATACTAAATAGATTATAAAAACATCATTGGCGGATGGAGATAATTAGTTGGTGACCACCACCCGGCCCACCCTCAGGCCTCAACTAAACATAGCTCCCAGGGCTATGATTAATATGTTTAAACATGCATAAGATTGTTGAATTCTAATTTTTAAGAATATTTATCAGGATGTGTGGTTGTCTTCAAAATTACAATATTTTTATGCATGTCTTAACAAGTTAAATATAGCCTTGTGGCTATGTATACGACCATACATGTCTAGATTATTAAAAAAAAACACTTGATCAATAGAGCCAAAGATATAAGTTAAGGGGTGTCAAAATATGAAGTTCGTCGGAAGATCGGGGAGACTTGATGCTAATTAATTTGTTAAATCTCTTTGAAATATGTGGGTTGTGATTTGGAAACAATAAAAATATCTGTTACACTTAAAAAAGTTTTCTGTTGATTTTTTTTTTATACATGGGTATATATGCGGGTTTACATTTAGTATATTAATATATATATTAAAAACAAGGATACGAAAACGCGTGCAAAGAATAGTAACGGGTCATTTTATTTCTTTGGGCCTGTTTTCATTTTCTTAAAGGACCAACTTCATTTTCTTTTAGACCCATCTTATATTCTTAATTTTTGGCTTGACAAATTATGTTTTGATCTTTTAAATTGCTTTTAATTTGTTTACAAAAATCACTTATTTTAATTACATATTATTATTTTTTAAGTTTGTAACATTTTTAAGATTATCTTATATTATTACAAGTGAACTATTACATAATATATACACACATAACAGTATGGTGTATGTTTTGAATATATACACCTAACCATATCTGAAAAATTTGTTTGCAATACTTATTATTTTATATGTTATTTCGGTTGATGTTTTTTTATTATTAATTATTTTGTTTTACTTTCTATTTTCAATGATTTGGAAAATTAGCTTTAATTATGTTTGTACTTTTATTTTAAATATTCTACTTTCATACTTATTATCTTTTAAAATTTATATAATATATTAATCTGTTATAAAATTATACTGTCGATTTTTTTAATTTATAATTGCTTACATATTAAAAAGTTAATATCAACTCAGGTTTTGAGCTATATAATGTTTGAAAAAGCATGTGATAGTTTTTTAAATAGTACAAAACACAATAAATATAATGTCTTCTGGAGCAACGTCCGGTACGTATCTCATAAACAATAAAAATAAAACAAAAACCAAGAAATTATGTACTATGTACTATTTGTTGAGGAAAGTAATCATGAGGTTCCGAATATCATTTTCGTTTTTGTGAATCTTATCTTATGGGAATAGTTTTGGCACTTTACTTAAAAAATAGCATACATTATTTCCCAATCATTTTGGGCTTCTAGAATGTGAACTTTTACTACATGTTTCTTTTTTATTTTTTATTTTCTTTAATGTTAGTTGTACATATGGACACTCGTATTGATCTCGTATATATATGGTATTCGAAATATAATATAATTATTTGTTTTTATATTTGCAAAATCGAAATGAGCAATACAGTTAGTTACGTTGATGTCAAAGATACGAATATTTTGGGCAAATTTGAATGGACCACCAGGGAAAGATATGGATATTAAGGAGGAGACATAAATTGGGAGCGTTTTGTTGATATGAATAGCTGGAGTTCTCTAATTTAGTGGAAACTCTATATACGCCATAATTAAACTGAAATTCAACCCTCAACTCAATCATATACAGGTCAGGTCGTATACCATCAATCATTTATTATTTTTTGGTTATTTCGTATTCTATCAAAACAATTCCAATAAAGTATATTGATAAGCATACAAAACACGATCAATTTTATCTCATAAAAAAACTTAAACAAATAATCTAAAATTAAAATCGTCATTGGTATAGGATGACATTGTAAAATCTGCAAATAGATTTAAATTTAATTGTCCTAACCAGATCCTCCTTAGTGAGGTACTCGAATTTAATGATTTTGATATATATTAAAATTGTCAATACTCGATCTTACCCGAATTTTGACTTGAAACCAACTCACAAAATTGGGTTAGGATTGTCAAATCTCGATCTGGTAACCCGCCAACTTGATTTTTTTAGGTTGGGGCCAGGTTGACTTTTGGGGTTTATAATTCAACTTGCCAACCCAAAAATATTTAAATTTAAATAATGTTTTTTTAAAGGTCGACCTACCAACTCATTTTATCCCACAACCCATTTGACTTGGAATCAGCCTGTCAACCTACCAACACACATGACCCGGGATCAAACTGCCAACCCATTTAACCTGCCTACCTACCTTTATTAACCCATGTGACATGAAATCAACCCACTAACCCACCTGAAATCAACATATTAATCGGATCGCTTAGGTAGATCCTTACTCAGGTCCGAGTTGAAGTTACTGTCTTAAAACTTTTATTAGCTTAAGTTGGGGTCATAAAGTTTCAATCCGCCAACCGTATGCAAATCAACCCGATTTGTCTACTACAAAGTATATGATTTGTCTTAGTTTTAAACCGCTAAGTATAGTCATTATACCATAGTAAGTCTCTACCTTATAGCTTTAATATTTATATTATGTATATATATATATATATATATAATTATTCAACTTAACCATTTATGTTTTAAACATTCCACCAGTAAATAACAATCAAAATTCAAAATGGATGATTGACAAAGCTGATCACCATTACCTCGTTACCGCATATAGTACCGAACTAATATGTTTGTTTTGGTATAAAGATGACATAAAATGGAAAGAAAAAGAAAAAAAAAACTTGTATAGAAAGTTTTATAATGTAAACTCAAATAATTGTTATTTTTTATGACTTTAAACTTAGATTCAAGAAAGTAACACTTTTAACATATTTACTTGACATATGAACTCCTAATTAAACGGTAGGACGCATGAGTGATAAACGTTCGACCCGCATAGTAGCCGGACCCAGCAGACATGTATTTCTTCTTTTCAGATTCTCGGCAGATAGGTATGATTTTCTAAACATTTCTCATTTTTTCCGTCTTGCACTCCTTTGTGGCCGGAGGTCCCTATGGAAGCAGTCTCTCTACCTTTGTGTAGAGGTAAGACTGTCTACAACTTACCTGCCCCATACCCCGCGAAGGGATTGGGTCATGTTGTTGTTGTTGTTGTTGTGTGAACTCCTAATTAAACTTTTATATTATAATTTATCATAATGGGATTCAAACAATTTTATTTACTTGACATGTGATCTCCTAATTAAATGATATTGTTTCTTTGTTAAAAATTCTGTAAGCCGAACTTCTTATATATTTGTTTAATTCATATTTTAAATATTGTTTAGTTTATAAATGTGTTACTTCATAATACGTGAGCTGACAATTAATATTAGAAGTAGTTAAATTCAAGTCCATTCTCAAATTGATATCCATTATAATAATTTTTTTAAAAGTTACCATGATTAAAGAATGTATAATAAATACATAAAAGAGTTACTATATTTAAAATATTTATGTTTGACTTTTAATTTAAAAGGTTGAGATTAATTTGAATTTTAATTTGAGTGGTCAAGATCACATGTTAAACTTATTTTTTTCTCTTAGCTATGGTAGCTATATATATATATATAATTTTTGTCATATTTTTTCTTTCTTGAATACAAACGAAAAAACCCCTTTATGTTTTGACCCTTATCAAAACAATTAATAAACTTTCATGAAACGTTACCACTGATTCACTAAGTCATAATTATTAGTATGTTTAAATTACAACAACAATTGTATTGTATTATTGTATCAAATCTAGATTGTATTTTAAATTAAAATAAATGTAACTCATCTTTGGCAACACCAAAATATATCCCACTTGCCAAACCGTAAAAAACCATTATTGTGAGGATATAATGCGATGGTCATGATATCAACTAAACTTGTTTAAATAGATGCATGCAATGGTAATCTGAATTGGTAAAAAAGGAAAGGCATATTACTGTACCTTTTTTTTTTAAGTAGTGAAAGGGTTATATTCGTTTGACTAACGTGGAAGATTATTATGGGAACATGTGTCGTCAAGAAACAGGGAGGGAGTGAACCAAATTTAGCCAACGAGAGTTAACCAACACCACATTGAGCCCTTTCAAGCATCCCCTCAGCCACCTAAGCCATCGTCAACATTGGTCCTACTCTCCCACAAATGTTGGATTCTTGTCTCTTGATCTCTCTTAAATTATATATCGTTAAGTTTTGAATCTACTTCGGACGATTAATTGTACAAACTCTATACTAATGGCTAATTAATGTTATGGTTTACATGTTTATGTATTTGTAAGGGGAACTTTATACAGATACTATATACGTACATGTTTTTGTATTGAAAAAAAAATATTCAATACACAAACCCCTAAACACAACAAATGTGTATGAATGTTTGAGGTATTCAGAACCTATTCTTAAAGTTGGGGACGTGTAATATTTTTAAAGTTAGAAAAGTCAGATGTTTCAATTAATCTCATCACATTATGCATTTTGTGTTAGTTAATTGTAAGATGGATTAGTATAAGGCTGGTAGTGAAACATTTTTTAGTTATCAGAACGGTATCCATGCATTCCGGGACAGTGTAATACAATGGTGGTGCATGGCGACAACAATTGGTAATGGTAACGATAACAACGAGTAATACTGTAAGTTATCAATCCATTATGATTTTAATAAATTGTTGAAATTTAAAATTCAATAAAAATGAGTTTTGTTTTATACTCGTAATATAATATTGATAAAGTTAGATACTTTAAGCTTTCCCAAATTATCGTAGCTTGATAAGATCAAAACCAAGTATATCGACATTATTAGAGTTGGATCCTATACAAAAATGAGATTTTTTTTCCAAACCTTCGTTTGGAAATGTCATAACAATATGAAAATGAGTCGTTCACATGATGTCATTATTTTGTGATTTATTTTTATTTTTTTTGAAAGGTGTAGATCATTTGCTCGCAACAAGGGGATCTAGTTTACGTTGTCTTAACCGGGTCCGCACTAGAGAACCCCTCACCCTCCATACCAAATAGGAGGAGAAACCTCCAACTACTAAATCGCCCAAAGGCACGACATTTAATCGGGGTAAAACCATGCCCCTCTACAGGACTCAAACCTGCTTCACTAGAAAACTCTATTTGTGAAATTCCGTTAAATGTCTTTCTCATGTCTCGAACTCAGGACCTTCAACATATAAAGTTGATGCTTAACCATTAAGTCATAATGAAAAGTAATTGGTTTATATTAAAAATAATAATGTGATTTCCCAGTGTATTATTTCATACAAAAGGTTTTCCTAAACAATTAACTCAAATAACTAATTGTATTTTGTCATAAAAGATTAGTCACAATGTTAGACAAAGGTATTAAGATTTTAACTCATCCATGTAAAACAAACCAATTAAATCATATTGCTAATTGTATTTTGTCATAAAATAATCCACTTGCTCTTAGATCAAGTGGCAACCTAGGGCCCTTTTTGAAGGTTCCGGGAGAGATGATGTTGGTTCAAAAAGCAGGAATCGAATCTTAATTCTCTATGATTTCAGGCATTTACTTCTTTGGATGCGTACAAGCCGTGTTATTGCACACTTGCTCTCCAGGGGTGTATTCGAGTTCCAACGTCTAACATACTGCCCGTTTGGATGTCACTGGGGTTCGAATCAGTAACCAACTAACACAACGTTCTAAAAAAATATACATATATATATATATATATATATATATATATGTTACGTTTTTGTATGATTACAGTTCTGGATTGGTTTTTGTGTGTTAATAGTAGCAACCCTATGACCCTTTATCTTGTCAAATTTGAAAATGTTCACCTAGGAAAGTTTTTGAGACATCTTGTAAAGATATTAAGACGATCAAGGGCAATGTCAGAATACACAACCCCTAGATTAATTATTAAAATCATCAAGACTTAACATTTTGAAGTCGATATCAACTATAACATGTTGGCAAAGATGGATTATAACCTATTAACTTCGGAAGTTTTTAAATTTCCAAAAACCAGCATATTAGCAAGTATCAACGTGTTGTTCTTTTCTTTTTCCTTTTTTTCTCTTTATTTACTATTATTTTTATTTATTTTTTTGCCAGCGCATTAGCAAGTATCAACATGTTTTTTTCTTTCTTTTTTTTTTTTAACTAATAATTTTAGTCATATTAATAAACTTCTAGACTAGGATTTTGATAGTATCAACATACCATAAACTTTTTCTCTAAAACTTTAGCAGCCGACTAATGTTAGAATGGCAAGTTGCAACGTGGTATGAGACAATTTCATATAAGTTTGAATACGACAGCTAGGACCAATGGGCCTGAGTGGCATATATTTTCATAGATTACACGGGCCGAATTACTCAAAATGAAGTTAACAGATTGGACCATTTTCCTAATGTCAAAAGAACTATTTTGCTACTTTTTGTTTTAAAATACTTATTCCATGTTCTTGTATTTTAAAGGATCAACACAACAACATGGAAGAAATTATTATTCCATAATCCATCCACTTTTTATCTTTTCTAACATGAATAACTGGAAAAGTGAAGTCAATTCAAGTATATTGATCAAGGAAAATGATTAATTAATTATGCGAATTCATTAGCCTAAAAATCCTCTTAATTTATAAGATGGTGATAAGTGGATTTCATTTAATATCTTTCCTAATCTTGCCCCTTGAATTTTCACATGTCACCATCATATTAATTAGGAGAATTTTTAGGTTAATGAATTAAGAGAACTAATCATTACCCATTGATCCATATATGTAGAAGACATAAATATTTGGTCCATTCTTAGCCTACGCATGTGTGACATAATAGCTACTCGTATTTCATTCCGATACATAAACACAACATTTAGACCAATGAAACTATATAGACATTACCAATACCCTTGTTTACTTCGCTCATTTTCTTTCTCTTTTCTTCTCCGGCTCCTTTTCTTCCCCCCCCCCCCCCCCCCTCCTCCTCCTTCCTCCTCCTCCACAACTATAGCATAGTCAAAGCGTGGAGTTTTTCCATCAAAATCTGATTTAAGTGAAAAATTCTCCATGGTTATCATTCGTGAACACACCTTCAGGTGCTCCGGGTGTGCCTTTTTTAAAAGGTCAAATTTTCTTTCGACCCACAGTATCATAGCTTCCGAGCTCAGGTCCCAGCAACACTCTAATTCTCTGCTTCTTCGAGAGTGCTTTCCCCACCTCCAAATGAGGCGTTTTACCAACTCCGAATACATGTCATCGATTACTAAATTGTCATTTAACACTTTCCATAACTTATCAGCAACGCATAAATATATATTCCTGCATGATTCTGCGACAAGAAACATTAAGATCTCAAGACTATATTTCATAGCTTCTTTCTTAAAGTCTTCTAGACCATCAAGCCTAGATTTTTTTTATCAACTCTTTCAGACAAAATAACCTTAATGTAATCGAAAGCTTGCAAAATTGTAATGTCACATAGACAATTAAAGGACGCCAGTTCTTTCCTGAGTATTTCATTTCAAACTTCTTTCCCATTGCAATGGAGCCAGAAATAATCTTTTATCCACCATCCTTGGCATCCAGTAATTCCAAGATTTGACCATAGTTTCTTCCCATATTTTGACTCAATGTGATAGCGACCCTGTAGAGGTTGCTATTTAGCATGAAAAACCTTAGGTTATCTTTCTCTTTCAAGATTTCAATCAAAGTTACTTCAGTATCTTTTAACTCTTTCGCATGCTTTCTTTTTCTTCTTGGGTCCCGACACCTTTTAATTTCAAGGATTAGCAGTAGGAGGTTATTAAACATGGTTTTGGGTTTACGTAGGTAAAATCGATTTATCATGCTATAAGAATAACGCTCACCAGGGAATGAAAATAGAAAGAAAATGTGGTGATTTTTTAGTTTGACTAATATTTAATATATACTTATAACCCGATTATGACCTATTCATAGTTTAAAAAAATAATAATAATAAGAAATATTACCAGCTAGAACAGAACTATCATCTTCAGAAGAAAAGGCCCACTACTTCCCCCTGCCTTGGTTGTTATAATTATAAAGGAAAAAAAAACTAAGTGGAAGGAAAATTTTAAAAATTGGGTACTTGAGTTTTTTAGTACATAACGTAATAAACTAACACTATGTTCTTGAGTTATAATTATAAAGGAAAAAAAACTAAGTGAAATGAAAAAATTTTTAAAAAATGGGTTCTTGAGTTTTTTAGTACATAAATAAGAAACTTTACCCCGATGATAGATGAAAGGAGCTGATAAAAGCACGAAACAATCAACAGTCAAGAACACAAATTAGTATTTAACATCTTTCCACTTTTTTTCTTTTCTTTTCTTCATTTCATTTCTCATCTTTTCTTTTTATTTTTTTAATTAACTCGAGAACACAGTGTAAGAGCCTTTTCAGTTTCATCACTGCCGTCACACTTGTTCTCTTCACTCTTTACACGGATCGATGAATCAAATTCAAGAACCACATTTGGTTTATGGAAATTATCATCTTTAACAACATATTTGCCCAGCCTCCTTCGTCTGTTTATTTTAACCTTCTGTTGTTTCTCCACTTTCACTGCCAAAACGACAAACTCATACTTTCAAATAAACCCGGATACAATATAAGACATACATTCCATATAAAGACAACAAGAAATATTACCATCTTGAGATTCAAAATCATCCACAACAGAATAATCATCTTCAGATTAAGCCCCACTACTTCCCCCTGGCTTGGTAGGTTTGTTATTCTTCATTTTTCCAGCTTTACACGCTTCTTTGTTCTTCACGGATCTGCCAGTAGATTGAACTGTCTTAACTGATTGCAGTTTCCCTTCGCAATTGATATAGTCCCAAACAATGAACTTAAAAACTATGAATATCTTCAGTTTCATCACCCCCATCGCACTTGTTCTCTTCATTCTTTACATGGCATGAATCAAATTCAGAAACCACATTTGGTTCGTGGAAACTATCATCTTCTGCAAAAGATTCACTGCTTTCCCGTTGATTGGTAGTTATGTTTTCATCTTCACTCAAAGCTTTTAACGCAACATTCTCCTTTTCATCTAAAACAAGTAAACAACAAGAAGCTAGCATCAAACATTAAGGATCATATAGAAACAAACAGTCAAAACATATCAATCACTAAATAATTTGCTCACCCCTATTTTCAGGCAACATAATAATTTGTTTAGGAGTGTTAACATTATTATTTGGACCACCCCATTAGATCTTAGAAGTGTTATCATTATTATTTGGACCAATCCAACCCACTTAAGCCCAAGTTCGACCAATAGACGCCCAGAAGCCCTAGTTCTCATATACAAATACTCGTTATGTGATTGTTTCCAACTCCCCAAATCAACCGCCTCTGAAAGTATAACCCTAAGTCTAAGCAATTCGCTATGGCTAACAAAAATTAACTTCCTAAATCAACCGCCTCTAACCCTAAATCAAAAGAAGTCACTATGTATAACAAAACTTTCAGCAGAGTGTTTGAAGAGTTGGAAAAGGAGCAGAAAGAGCTCACAAAAGGACTCCACAAGTGGTATGATGCAAAGCTACTGAAACAGATGGTTCTCTGTGATGGTTGTTCCAACAATTTGGTGATGGGCTCTAAAGCAACCAACCATCTTCGTACGTGCACGGTAAGTGAATTTTAATCATCTATTTCATTAGGTTTTATGTTCAAGAACCACATTCGGTTCGTAGAAACTATCATCTTTAACAACAGATTTGCCCAGCCTCCTTCGTCTGTTTATTTTAACCTTTTATTGTTTCTCTACTTTCATGGCCAAAAACGACAAACTCATACTTTCAAAGAAACCCGGAGACAATATAAGACATACATTCCATATAAAGACAACAAGAAATATTACCATTTTAAGATTTAAAATCATCGACAACAGAATTATCATCTTCAGAAGAAAGCCCACTACTTCCCCCTGGCTTGGTAGGTTTGTTATTCTTCCTTTTTCCAGCTTTACACGTGATGGTGGTTTTACTTTTGCTTTTAAATTTTTAAATTGTTGTACAAGTAATTATCTGAAAACATACACACTTACGAGCAGACAACCCGGTCAGTGTAGTATAGTTTAGTGATAGAGTAAGTTACAAGATCGTTCGCATAGACGCTTGCACTGTCTAATCTAGTAATATATGTACTTCTATTGGTTTGAGGGTTTGTCACGATTTCCTAATAAACTAATACTGAAAAGTAAATATTCGGTATTACCGGGGTAGGCCGTTTCTGAAGAAATAACGTAAAATAATGGAAAACCTAATAATAGTAATTAAATACTTGTTTGGCATATCCGATCTCATGGTACGACCGAATACTATTCTACCTATTTGCTAGTCTGTTGAAAACTTAATCACAGCTTAGATTCTCGTTAGATTCACTTGGCCTAATTACTAGTGTTGTCAGTAGACTCACATTACTCTATAAACAAATTCTCGTTAGATTCATTGTTTAAGTATTAATGACCTAAAGTTTGTGTTACTAGTTCATCTTTTAATTACCCGGCTCTTAAGCCATGACCAGATAGTACTTATCTCCGGTGACCACAGTGCTCGTTTCCAAGTCAAAGAATCGTGTCTGACATTGTTAAGCATCATGTTCTATTCATACTAATTATTATGGTTCTGGATCCCCCGGTTACAAGTGAATCACTTTTTACAACTAGTTATAGACCGACTAGTGTTTTCCGTTCTTATGTATTAATTCTAATGTATGATTATAGACCGGTCATCAGAATTAAATCAATACATGCATATATAGAACCGATAATAATATGAAGAACTAGTAAAATATGGATCTACGATAAACAGTAAAACACACTCCAACATGTCTAACAAATAAAGTAAAACAATAAACGTCTACATGATTACATTGATCCAAATAAGCATTCAACCTACTAGCTTGACATTATTAATAGAATAACAAAGTCAGAAAAGATAAAAGATATTGTTTACCAATTGAAAGTAAAATAAAAGAATAAATCTAGACCGAGGATGAAGATCGGAAGGTGTTAGAAGCTAACCTTCTGGAAATCTGCAACTACGACCTAGGGTTGATAGTGGGCCGCTAGGGTTGTTGGCTCTCCCTTAGGGTTTTGAGGGCTAGTTCGACTTAAATAATGTTTAAAGTCAGTTTCTGATCTGGGCCGCCCAGCGGCTAGGGCTTGCCAATTGAAAGTTATGTTTTCATCATCACTCAAAGCTTTTAACGGAGCATTTCTCTTCTTCATTTAAAACAAGTAAACAACAAGAAGCTAGTATCAAACATTAAGGATCATATAGAAACAAACAGTCAAAACAGGTCAATCACTAAATAAGACGAGTACCAAACATAGAATCACTATCTTCGTAATCATCACCTTGTGCCACAGACAATAATTTCTTCTCATTAACGACCCTTCCTATTGGATTTGATGTTGCAAGTCAAGTTTAAGATATTAAATTAAGTCTTATCAAATTTTTAGTTAACTAGTTTTCTACTACTCGATAAAATCACCTACACATATACACATTATAAACAAAACTTTTAACAGCTTTATAAAACCTTACGATAAGGACAATCAAAGTCAGTGAGATTAAATGTAGGAACTAAATACACATATAATAACTAATTAATAAGAAACAAAATACAAGTACCAGAATTAGTAGTGTCTTCAGTAACAACATTTCTAGTTTTGATTGCTAAAAAAATATTAAAATTAGGGTTTATAACTGTTCTTGTATCTTAAAGGATCATCACAACAATAACGTGTATGAAAGAGATTATTATTCCATGAATCCATCAAGTTTTTTTTCTTTTAATCTTTTTCTAACGTGAATAACTGGAAACTGCAGTCAATTCGAGTATATGATCATTGATCAATATGTAAAACGCATATAAATATTTGATCCATTCTTAGCCTACGCATGTGTGACATAATAGCTTTCATTCTGATATATAAACACAACAATTAGACCAATGAAACTACCTATCTCTTTGTATTAATTATGTACCGTTTTGAATATTTAAAGTCTATTTTTATAAGTTTGACTTTAAATATTTTTTATTGTATTATATAATACTTGGCGAAAGTTATACCAAATGAAAACAAATATAAACTTCTATCTATTCATATAACTTTCATCAAGTATTACACAATACAAATAAAAATAATTTTGGTCAAAGTTGTAAAGAAAGGACTTTGAAAATTCTAAAGTGGACACTATTAATGGGACCGAGGGAGTATTATATATATATATTTATGACCGATGTACGATATGACTATTAGTTCTAAGGCCAGATCGCAAAACATAAGCGATCCATGGCGACAATGTGACATGATACACTATTATCATGCCTAATGAAAATAAGAAATGAACACATTACTTAATTAGACTAATCAACCAAATGAAGATGAAATTTTCATCATGCATTGATATATTTTTCTAGAATATAATTATATATAAAGAAAATTGTACTAACCATTTAACTAAAAGATGATCGAAGTTACAAGAACAGATGTTTACTTCTTTTGTGATGGGCTTTACAAACTAGTAGTAACAATGACCTAATGTTAAAACCCTTAAAGAAAAGTAACGTGCCTTTTAACCTTTAAGCTATTCACGCTATTAAGCCCAATAGGATAACCCAATATCATCCAAATGACTTTATCGTTCTTGTTGTTCCTTTTTACTACTAAAGCTTTTTGCTATATTTTACTTTAGAATTTATATACATTGCATTGCGCCATTTATTTTGATTAGTTGACATAAACATTCCTCCAAGCCTATGTTTGACTATCAATTTTAATCGACCAATTTTATCAATTTCAATAATATGACATTTATATATAAATCTCTCTATATAACTAAGAGATGATAGTTTTTACTTAGTTGGCAATTAGGAAAGAATGTCATGTAGGATTTTTCATTATATGTCATTTTTCCATTAATTTCCTAACTTTAAGCATTCCATGTCATTTAAATTATTCCTAATCATTATCCTAATCATCATTAGTTAACAATTAAAAAAAATTAAAAACTAAAAAATGAAACAATATATGATAACGGTAGTCTCCGTATAATCATTCCGGTATTTATTTTTTTTTACCTTTTTTTCCGGTATTCTTTTTACCTTTGTTTAAATTTATTTTTATGACACTTTGTTGTTGTTTTTTTGTTATTTGTAACTATAAAACTTATATTTTTTTTCCAATGAAATATGTGTCTGGTATCATTTTTGAGTGGATTGTAATGTATTTTGACTATCTCATTCTTGTCACCAATTTTTTTTTTTATTGATTTCATTTTTTTCCCCTTTTATGGCCAATTCAGTTAATTATGCAACCGTTGTGAGAATGAAATATTATATTTAAATCGAGTTTTTAGTTTGATTCAGGAACTCATGGTCAATTATACGTCTTTCTTGCAAAAGTTGAGAATATGAAATATTTGAAAGTTTTAGTAAAAAATGAGACTATTATCAATTATACAACTAAAATTATTTATTCTTTTATAAATATTATTTGGTTTGTAATCAATCTTACTTTAAGGATTTTACTAAAAATCATTTTATGTTTCTATAATAATACCATTTATAAATTTAGAATCATTTACTATTTCTTTCTATATAACTAAAAAATGACAATTCTGGACTTATGTGGTATTCTTCTTCTTTTGCTAAGAAGAAATTTTTACTATGTGCCATTTTTTTTAAAAACAAATCTATCTATTATATAAGAATTTATGGTTAAAGTTTAAATTTCTGGTCAAAAATTGTAAATTTTTGTGATTGGTTAATAAGTTTTTAGAGCAAATGTCTTTTGGTATATTAAAAGATTTTATTGAAGAACAAATTAGAAATAAAATGTTGAATTTTTTTTAATTTAATTAAATGATGAAAATCTAAAACAAAATTCTTAAGGATAAGTACAAATTATTATAATTATAAAGCAAGTATTTATTGGGGATAAAAAGGATAAATTATTGATGGAAAACAAAAAAATGTAAATTAATGAGATTCTTTTTGCAAATATTAATATTTAATATAATATACGAATGATGATTATTAAATTTTTTTATTTATAGTTAAATTAATAATGACATCATCAATTTCTAATTTGATAAAATCGAGAGCTATAATTGGTTAATAAAATATTAGGTCAGTTGTCTTTTAGTATATATATATAAAGATTTTTAAATAAATTTGTTACATTACTGTTTTTAATGGTCTACAAATATTAAAAATAGGAAAATGATTAATCCTCCTAACCATTAGTCTAAAAATCCTCATAAAACTATATAAATGTGACATGTGAATTCCACTAATTATTTTCCTAATCTCACCCCTGATTTCCCGCATGTCATAATCATATTAATTAGAAGAACTTTTAGGCTAATAACTTAGGAGGATTGATCATCATTACCCCTTAAAAATAATATATATTATATATTTATTATACTATTACTGCTTAATTATTATTATTATGTTACCGTCCAACGGATGGGTTTAAGCTAGTTATGATATATGACTCTTAAAAGAATGGGTTTTATAGTTTTGGAGTCAGAGTATAACGTTTACCAGGATTCTTAATTTGTTTGCGAAGATTGAAGTTACGGGTCAAAACATGTAACTTTTGAATATGAGACAAAATGGATAAAATCAAATGATATGTATGATAAGAATAGTAATTGCATTTTTATAACTATAAACAGGAGGCGCTCTGCCTCACCAATTCATCATGGGTAAAGATAAAAGTTCCTAACAAAATTGAGTACTAAATTTTTAAATCATTTATTTTTAAGTTTCTAAAACAATGTTAGAGTTAAATTTCAGAATATTGTACAGAAAAAAAGGGTTATCAAGAAAAAAAGGCAGGCAACATATCACATGGAAAGTTCACTATCTCGTCACTTAGTCGGTAGTAGCTGAAACATTTAGTATAGCACGTTTGCGTCATTTATATGCTATCGAAACAAAATGTTTTTTTTTTTTTTTTTATGTTATATAACGAACTACTTTACTTATAATGGTTAAGTTTTTAAGTATGGCATTAATTGGTGTAAATGTGTAATACAGACCGGATCGTAACTTTTTATCAAAAGAAATTAACATTGCCGATTGTCTCGTTAATTTTATTTAATCTGCATAATAAATTAAATAAAACAGGAAACCATGAAAATTGAAAAGCATAACAAATTTGCAATCCGTTAGGCTTTTTCTGGTCGATAATCAATTAGCAAACACCATGGTTGCTGCCATGATGGCGGTACGTTTGCTGTTCCGAAGAGAGAAGTTGCTGGTGGTAAATATTATTACTCATCATAGTTTCCTTTTGGCGACGAAGTTCCATTACTTTGCGGTGAGAATTAGAATGCTGGGTCAACACAAAAGTAGGACTGGCTGCTGGCCGATACTCAGGAACCAACCGCCCCGACTTGTACCTTACACCACACGCGTTACACAATGTCTTTGGGCCTAGTGGACCAGTTCTCCATTGAGGTGTTTTCTCAGAAGCGCAATGTGTGCAACGTCTTCTAACAACGTTATTTTGGGACTTTGTTTCCCTTGATGAAGCTGACGTTGGTACCTGGGGTAAAGAGGATGTCCAGCTGCTGCTGTTGTGTGACGGTGCTCGAGTTCTTTTGCTTCTTGATCTGCTGTGAAAAGAGGGGTTCTCCGGCTGGTAGTTTATCGTTCCGGTGATGTTATTTGACGGGAAGTTTGTAAATGAGTCCTCCACGAATGTCGATAGCCATTCCAGCTCCTCCGCATCCTCAATCTAATTAAACATTTTCATATAAATTTAAAAACTTAGATAAAGAAAATTATGTCAATGGCTTATTGGTCTAGCTAGTTTCAAGGTTTGAGGTTCAAATCCCGATCTTAACGTTTAAATTCTAGCTTTAGAAAATGTAACTACTAACAAGTAGCAACCAATATATATATATATATATATATATATATATATATATGGGGGAAGTGAGTATGAGGTTGTTCTCCATCTAAGCTTAGATGGGGAACCCCTCACATTTGGTTTTCGTAGGCCATATATTTATTTTAAATTCAAACAAATAATAAAATATTTTTATGTGAGGGGTTCCACTCACTTTTCCCTATATATATATATATATATATATATTGAAAAGTTATTTTGAGAACCCTTTTTTTTGTGAGAACCTTTGAGAACTTTTCAAATCAAGCCCAACCGATGATTAACCGATGATTATTCTTTACATGAAAATTATTTTTTGATTGTTTTCTGAATAACTTATGTGTAGTTTTGAAATTTATAATTGTGTGGAGGCATGGATTATCATCCGTTATACAATTATATAGAGATTTAGATTCTTGATCACATGTGCATGAATATTGCTATGATTACATGTGATCGACTTGAATACATGTGATCATAGCAGTATTCAAGCACATGTGATCAATAATCCAAATCTCCACATAATTGTATAACGGATGATAATCCATGCTCCACACAATTATAAACTTCAAAATTACACATAAGTTATTCAGAAAACAATCAAAAAACAATTATCATGTAAACAATAATCATCGATTAGGCTTGATTTGAAAAGTTCTCAAAGGTTCTCGCAAAAAAAAGGGTTCTCAAAATAACCTCACCCATATATATATGAAAAAGTGAGTATGGGGTTTTTCTCCATCTAATCTTAGATGGGAGAACTCCTCACATACAAATATTTTAATATTGTTTGAATTTTAAATAAATACATGACCCCCATGATTTTGATGATTATAAAAACTAAATGTGAGGGTTCTCCATCTAAACTTAGAATCACATACTCACTTCCCTATATATGGGGGATGGTAATATAAGGCTGTCGGGTATCTAAGTTTAGGTATAGAACACCCACATATTGTTTTTTGGATTAAATGCAAATTTCGTCCTTGTGGTTTTGTGAAAAACGATTTTTATCCCTCTGTTAGTTTTTGAGTTTTTTTCATCCCTGTGGTTTGACTTCCGTTAAATACACTCGTCCCTGATGGGCATATCTGTCATTTTACCCAATGCCTTTTTTGTTCTTCTTCAACCTTTAAACAACAAACAACAATATTGATGTTCTTTAAAAGCCCAGTAAACCTAACTCAAACACTATATACTTTCAAATAAATGCATACTAAGTCCATATCTTAAAACATATGTATTTTCTTAATCTATATATCATTTTTCTTAATTTTCACTCCAATCATTATATTAAAGATTTCAACACTTCTGCACGACTACAACTATAAAAGTATACAGATACACATACATATAAACATACACTAAATACCACAAATATATACACATATACAAACACACATAAAACATCTCAAAAAGCTTCGCATCATATTGATTTTTGACATTTGAAATCAATGGCTAACTGCCACTAATACTAAAGATGGATTTTACCTATTTGCAGCAATGATGGGGAGATCTAGAAGTGGTTGTGTGGCGGGCGATGGCAAAATCAGGCCATGGTGGTGCGGCAGCGATGGGAAAATCCGGTTGTGGTGGTTAACTTAAATTTTTCATTCACCAAAAAGAATGGTTAACCCAAAATCTTCTTCGAACTAAAACCCAGAAAACATCAACTTAATCGATTGATGATGCTACTGCAAAATTTTTTGAATTTACTCCCAAATCGATCTACCGATCGATAATGCTCTTGTAAAATCCAAGAACTCGCGTAAGGTGACCAATAGATCTTTTTTTTTCTCTCGACATCTCTTTTTTGTTTCCAAACTTCAATTGATCGATCGATTTTATGATGATTTTCATTGTGTAAATATATGTGTGTGCGCGCGAAGAGGGGGTGGATGTAGATATAGATTTAGATTTGTTATGAATAGATTTAGATGTGATATAATAGCAGATATAGATTCAGATTAATAGATGTATATAAAGATATATATGATTTGATCTAGATTAGGTATAGATATAGATATAGATCATGTATATGTATGTGTTTTGTATGTATAGATCGATGTAGTGTATGAACATAATTATGGGTTTTGAAAGAAAAGGAAGAAATGGCGCAAAAAGACAGAATTGCCCCTCACGTGACCCGCATATGAGGGGATTTAACGACAGGGACAAGTGATTTTTAACGAAAGCCAAACCACAGGGATGAATAAAACTCAAAAACTAACAGAGGGATGAAAGGGTCGTTTTTCGAATAACCACAGGGACGAAATTTGCATTTAACCCTTGTTTTTTTAATCCATAAAAATCATGGGGCCCATACATTTATTCATTAAACAATAAATTGTAAAATATTAGTATGTGAAGAGTTTCACACCTAAGCTTAGGTGCCGGACAACCTTATATTCCCTATATATATATATATACATATATGGGCTTACAAATAAGGTTAGATGTCACATGTTCAAAACTGTTTGTTAAAGGCAAGTGGATTGTGATCCATGTGTGAAAATGCATGGTGACTTACTCGGCAATATTTCTATATGGTGTGTGTTCTTGGTACCAACACGGTAAATGGGAGATAGGGTCCCACTCATTCACCTTTATATATATATTAAAAATTATAAATATAGTTAGAATAATATTAATTAAGTAAGGAGTAGTAGGCGGGTGTACTAACCGGGACGAAGAAATGATCGGTAAAGTCGGCGGTGGTATTATTATGAAAAGAGTAGTCACTAGTCGAGGTGGTACAACTACTACTACTACTGATCATGTCTTGATTCATGACGACGACGTCATCCATCGTCTTGATAGAGCCGTCTTCGTCAACAGAGAAATCAAACAGCTCCTCAACAATAAAGGTATCCATCAGTAGTCGTCGTCCTAATTAATTAAAAACTAGCTAGAAAATGTTATTTGTGGAAATTGTTTAAGTAGGTGAGGAAACTGAGACAACTGATCGATGAGCAAGAAAGCTAGCTAGCAACAGATGGCTTTCTCACAGTCGTCGATCGTGTCTAGTTTACTCGATCTTATTTGGAAGTGAAACAAGAAAGTTGGTTTATTTATATACTCGTATATGCTATGATGAGTAGTTTATTTAATTTAATATTACAAGTATTGAATAAGGTAATTGACCGAGAAGGAGAAGGGGAGTAGTGAGGTGGCCTGGCCTGGGGGAGCATAGGAACGTGGGTAGAGTGACCAAGCAATGTGACTCCTCTGCAACTTTCTCATCTTTTATCTCTCTATTTACATTTTTCCCTTTTTTTTTTTAATCTTTTCAAGTTTATGGTTTACAATGAAAACTTCATTTTTGATGTATTACGAGAATAGTACCCGTGTGTTGTTGTGGCCGTCGAGTTAGTGGTGGTGAGAGTGTGATTGGTCATAGAAAGTGATAGGTCACAGAGTGTAATAGCCAAATGTCTTAGCCGTCCGTCTTTAGATTTAAAAATTCATCGAAAGTATATCAAATGACATTTCTAATGAAAGGGCATGAAATTTTAGGAACACTCATATAATTTTTATAATTTATCGATGTACGGTTTTTGAGATAAAAGATTTTCAATGAATTGGGAGAATAAATGATTTATGGGTGAGAGAGAGAAAAAATTATTGGTTGAGATTTGAGTAGAGAAAATGTGTTATGTAAATATAGAATTGATATATGGGCATTTTGAGAAAGTAAATGTTGAAACTTAAAATGTATACATGGGAAATCTGTTTTATAATATGATATAGATAGTATAGATAACTAGATAAAACTTATAAAACGTATAACTAATTATTATTTAAAGGGGAGTGATAAATGTACAACAAGTTTTTGCCATCTACAACAATTCATGCTTTATACAATTGTACACTGTGCAGTATAACATGTACGTTTGTTGTAGATGACAAAAAATGGATATAGATTTATCATTTCCCTTATTTAAATGTTCAAAACACATTTACAACGCTCACTACAAGAAAAACGCTTCATCGCTTTATGGTTATGTTGTCGTGGCTAATTGCCGTTAGATGCAATGTCATCGTCGCACTATATCTTCGTTGCCATAAGTCCATAACTCGGTCTTCTTCTGATCTAGTTCACGCTTAACTATCGACCTCGATCATCAACTTCTATACATTTCTTTTTAGTGTTATCACTACAAACAATGTTGCATTTGTCTACACTTTTAGTGAGTACATACAAACTAAAAATTTTGTCACGTTTATTTGTGTGTAAAAATATATAGAAATAAAAGTGTGTATAAATTTTTCCACACTAAAAAGTGTGTAGAACTAAAAGTTTTTAGTTATAGTTGACAAATGAAAATAATTATGAAAGTCCACAATAAAAAGTGTGTTTATTTTCACATATTTTTACACATATAAAAGTGTGATAACATTTTTAATTTATTCACACTAAATAAAAGTATGAACAAATGCAACATTGTTTGTAGTGCATTCTTTTATGCATTAGTTATAGTTGTATAGAGTAAAATGATAAATCTTCCTAACCAATCCTCCTAATATATCCACTTGTTAACGCATGGAATCCATTAATTTTCTTTCCTAATCTCATCCCCTGATTTTCCACATGTCACAATCTTATCAATTAGGAAGATTTTTAGGTTAATGAGTTAGGAGGATTGATCATTACCTTTGTATAAATAAGAGACTACTTAAAGTATAAATATCATATTACTCGTAACGAGATACGTTATCCGGGCGTTGCCCCGGGAGACATTACATTTATTGTGCTCCGTACTATGTAAAAATTATTACATGCTTTTAAAAACATTATATAGCTTAAAAGCTGAGTTGATATTGATTTTTTAATGAGTAAGCAATTATAAATTAGAAAAAATCGACAGTATAATTTTATAACAGATTAATATATTATATAAATTCTAAAAGATAATAAGTATGAAAGTAGAATATTTAAAATAAAAATACAAAATAATAATACAAACATAATTAAAGCTAATTTCCCAAATCATTGAAAATAGAAAGTGAAACAAAAATAATCCATAATAAGAAAACATCAACCGAAATAACATTGAAACTAATAAGTATTGCAAACAAATTTTTCAGAGATGGTTAGGTGTATATATTCAAAATATACACCCTATTGGTATTTGTATAGATACTATGTAATAGTTCACTTGTAATAAGATGAGATAATCTTAAAAATGTTACAAACTATAAAAATAATAATATGCAATTAAAATAAGTGATCTTTGTAAATAAATTAGAAGCAATTTAAAAGATCAAAACATAATTTGTTAAGCCCAAAATTGAAAATATAAGATGAGTCTAAAAGAAAATGAAGTGGTCCATTAAGAAAAAAAACAGGCCCAAAGAAATAAAATGGCTCGTTACTTTTTTTGCACGCATTTCCGTACCTTTGTTTTAATATATATATATATATTAATAGACAAAATATCATTATTAAAAGTTAGGAGTATTTATTGGCCTTTCACAAATATGTATGTATCCCATATCCGTATCCATACCATTGACCAATATGTGTCCTCTATTGGGTTTATACTTGTCCACACATCTATCGTCATTCCAATGAATATATGTACCTACAATTTAATGATATTTAATCATGTAAGGCTATCTCCAACGTTAAAAATGTCTTTAGTCGTTCTTGAGTTACCACATCATATCCTTATAAATCTTTATATATCTTTATAAATCTTTCAAATCTTATAATTTTATCTCTAATCATACAAACATCTTAACATATCCTTATACCTCCACTAAAAACAAAAATATATTAGGTAAGGACAAGTAAGGGCACGCCCTTAGGTAAAGGCATCCTCCAAAAAAATTCATAATTTTAGACAAGTTTCAACGGCAAAGGATATGCAAGTACATCTAAGGTTATCCAAAAACACCCCATTGGAGATAGCTTAAGGGTACACATTACACGGAGTGTCACGGGAAAATTTGTCGTCACTAGTTTTTGCTTAATTGCACACCGTCCAAACCCTTATGCGTCTAATGGGTAGGAAAGTGATAAAGTTTATTACCGGTTTCTACCCCATCATTTTTTTACTTTCTTTTGTTTTTATTTTTATATAGTTTGTCTTGTTTTAAATTGGTAAAGAATGATGAGGCATTCTGTCTAAGTGAGAAAAAAGAGGAAAAAGAGTAAAAAAAAACAGGCATTCCGCATAAGTAGGAAAAAAAAGGAAAAGATTATAAAAAATGGAGAAAAGTGAAGAGGCGGGGAACACTCCTCCCATCTTAACTTTGATAGATAAGACGGGTAACAACTAACTTATTCATTTACAAACAAAAAATTGTAATTATAAGAGAAATACTTGTTCGAACTTTTCTTTTACAGACTAACGAAAAAGAGAAAAGAATAGCACGAGTCTTAGAGACCTTTCTCAAGTTTCATTGAGAGCAATTATTTGATTATCGAGTGTAATTCCTGGTTCAAGAAAAATTAAAAAAATACAAGTACAAAAATAATGGAAATGATAAAATATTTTTAAAGTAATAGTCAAAAAATCTTTTTTATTATTAGATGAATATATGTGGAAAAATCAAACGACAAAATTATAAAAGATAATTACTGAAATCCACGTGTTATTTTTTAAAAAAAGATTAAGCTAATGTTTATAAGGATTAATAATCAATTTATTTATACTATATTATAAAGCAAAATCTACTTTTTATTTTCAACATTGAACCTAAAATTTCAATATTGATTTTAAGTTTTAACAATGTACACAATATAATGTATAATATATCATACATTATATACACGTTAAATCAATAGCTTTCACTATTTACCGACGCATGGCCGGCTCTAAGCATAGGCAGGCTAGGCCCAAGCCGAGGACCCATTAATAATAGGGGCCCAAAAATTGAGATATATAGCTTTGGGTTATAGTGTTCTTTTCTCTCATATTTAATTCGGTGGCCCAAGTAACGTATCGTTATTTTCATTTTGAATCTAAACTTCCAGAGTTCCATGTATAGTTTCTTTTATATATATATATATATAGAGAGAAAAGGGAATATAAGGTTGTCCGGCACCTAAGCTTAGGTATGGAACCTCTCACATACTAATATTTTATTATTTCTTGTTTAATGAATAAATGCATGGCCCCCATGATTTTTATGGATTAAAAAAACAATATGTGAGTGTTTCACACCTAATCTTAGATATCCGACAGCCTTATATTCACATCCCATATATATATATATATATATATATATATATATATATATATATATATATATATATATATATTAACATTGTATAGTTGTAGCTTAGATACCCGACAGCCTTATATTCTCATCCCCCATATCTATATATCTATTAAAAGAGTAGTTATTCTAACATTTTAAAACATCTTTCAATTTAAAGCTATTTTTAAAAATTGACACATAAGCTTTTATCCCATGTGTCATTTTTATAAATTTTTATAATAATTATCTTATTTAAACATATTTAATGAATTCCAAAAATTCTATATATGGCAAAGATATTTTAATAAATTCTCATCAAATATAAATATTAATAAACTATTTTGGGGTTTATGGAATTTTTTATGGTCATTGTTTGATTTTGACAAAAAAAATATATATTATTTTGATTTTTACATGTATCAATTTAATCAGGTTCAATAAAATTATTAACATGTAAGTTTGTTTGTTATTCACACATATAAATTATACTCGGTAATTTATAAATAAATTTTTTATCCTTAAACCAATTCTTTTTATTATCCGTGTCAAAATTATTTTCAAAAAATAAATTTAATAACCGCACATCGTGCGGGTAAAACACCTAGTGTGTATATATATATATATTAACATATTGTATAGTTGTAATGATACAAAGGTTTAACATATTATATTATTTTTTTTTTTTTTTTTAATTTAATGACTATAATTTTAGGGTCCATTTTCTCTTTTTGCCGAGGGCCTTATTTTTTTAACCATTCTCGGGGATGACCCTGCACCGACGCCACCATCGCCATTCGCCGCCACCACCCGTCACCACCACCACTACCGCCACCATTACATCCTCACCACCGCCGCCACCTCCATATCATCGTCATAACGTACAGGTACCTTTCTCTCGTAACTCATAAAAGGGCAACCCACTTTTTTAAAATCTCAATTAAAAAATTAAACGACCTAAAATCATTATCCTTTATTCAATAACTTAAACATCTTCACCTGATATAATTATAATACCTTAAATGAAATAACTTATAACATAAATCCTTCAACCTCTAAAATAACCACAATACCTCCTTTAACATCAATTACTTTACATCTACCACAATCGTCGTCCCACCATCCGTTACCGCCACCATCTATCGCCACCACCGCTACCGTCACTATCACCCTGTGTGATTACCATCGTCGTTATTACATTCTGCGGGCATATGACTTGTTTTGAAAAGAAAAAAAAAGTTAGGCAACTCCATTCTTGAAGCACGTTAGGGAGCCTCGGAAGGACGTCACGTTGTTATAAAGTATTCCCAGCATCCAATCACGTGTCACCACATTATTGACTCACGTGATCAGGATTATATGCAAACACCAATGCACGTGCATCCCTCTAATTGTACGTACTTCCAGCCATGGTTATCGAATCCCTCTAATCGTATCGTGTTACAAATCGTAAGAGACATAAAAATAAAAAATATATAGCAAAAATGTATAATATATGCGTAAAAAGTAAAAACATACAAATATTGATGATATTATCATATATATTACATATATTAACTTTTTAAAATGATTTTATTATATACGTATCGATTAAATACAGAATGAACATTTATTAGTAATAAATTCCAGAGTATTTATAGGAAAATTAATTAAATTTTTTTCTTAACAAACCGTATCGTATCGGACCATATCGTATCGTATTGAACCGAGTTAAAACCTAGTCTGAGACACTAACCGAGACGTTAATTTTTCTTTGAGTTGTGTTACGACTCGTACGAGATCGTACGATACTAACAACTATGCTTCCAGCTAAAATACTCATGTGTGATATATTTTTTTATTATCAAATTTAAACTGCTCGTGTGTGATATATTTTTTACTAGATTTTAGACCCGTATCTAACACTGGACACAAAATTTATGATTTTATTAATATTATATCTTCTTACATTTAATTTATACAAGCTTATAAATTTGAAGATATACATTTGAGTGTTATACTTTGCAAGTTATATTACAATAATCGCAGGTTCGTCACTGTCATTATTAGCTGAGACATATTGATGAAATTATTTGTCGTAGTCATTCCACAAAGTACATGCTACAATAATTTATATATTATTAAATTTTTTGAAACCGGTTGTATTAATAATGTGATATTATTATAAAAGATAATTATAAACATATTTGTGATCATGTGCTGGACATTAAAGTATATGTATTTGATCATGATGTAATTAATAACAATTATGATTGTTTTCATATTTTTTGATAACTAAGACTCTTGATTTGATTAACAATTGTTAACTTTAAAAAATTAAATATAAATCTTTTTTAATAACCTTTTAAAAATATTTAAAAAAATCTGTTCAAGTTGATGGCTAAAAATAAATATAAATTAAGTATTCAGGGTTAAAAAGTGTAAGTTGTTGATAAAAAAAACCAAAAAAATGTAAATTAATGAGATTTTTTCTACAACTTAATATAAATATGAATGCTAATACATAAATATATTTTGATAATGATTATTAGGATTTTTAAATATAGTTAATCTAAATGATAACATAAGCGAGAGTCAATTTGATAAAATTGAACGATTTGATTAGTTAATAAGTAATTAGATTAAGATTAAGATTGATTAAAATTAAGAATGTAATTGTATTTTTTTTGGCAACTAACTAATTTGTCCTATTAATATTAATATTTTTTCGAAAAAAAATATTTTAATATATACTATCAGACAGTTGAATTAATGACTTATTAACCAATTAAATCGTTTAATTTCATCAAATTGACTATCGCTTATGTCATCATTTAGATCAACTATAAATAAACATCCTAATAATCATTATCCAAATATATTATTTTATTAGTATTTATATTAATTTGTAAAAAAAGTCTCATTAACTTACACTTTTTCGTTTTCCAATAATAATTTACAGTTTTTAGCCCTAAATACTTAATTTATATATACTTTTAGCCATCAACTTTATAAGATTTTTTAAAAATGTTTAAAAAAGTATTTATATTTAATTTTCTAAAGTTACAATTGTTACTGAAATCAAGAGTCCTAATTGTTATCAAAATTTATGAAAACAATCCTAATTGTTATCTAATTATCATAGGACAAACGATTGAAATAAACCTATTCGTGTTATGGTTCATCATCATGATCAGATACATATACTTGAATGTCAAGTACAAGATCATATTTATTTTTATATTTTAATTCTTAATTATCTTTCATAATAATATCACATTATTAGTACAATTGGTTTTAAAAATTCCATAATAGATAAATTATTGTAGTATGTGTCTTGTGGTATCACTACGACAAATAAATTCATCAATATGTCTCAGCTAATAATGACAGTGAAGAACATGTGATTATTTTACTACAACTTACAAAGTATAACAGTTAGAACCGTATATATTCAAAATTATAAGCTTTTATGAATTAAATGTATAAAAATCTAATATTGATAATATCGTAAACCTCGTGTCCAGTATTGGACACGGGTCTAAAATATAGTAAAATAACTATAATTGTGGTTCGATACAAATAGAATAAGCATAGGCTGGGAAAATTGGAAGGTGGAATCTAATATATGAGGGAATAAATATCATGAATTTGGCGTTGCATTATTTTTCTATGAATCTGTTTTTAAGGAGCTAAAATCGTTATTTATTATTGGGATTAGTTTTCGGGAATGTAAGAAACTTTGAACAAATGTCTATAGTAGGAAATAACTAAAGTTGTGTGTATTGTATGTAAGCAACTCGAAAAAATGTTTATTGTATGTAAGAATTTTGTTTCAACCAATTAAAATCTGACAAGTGGCACCTGTAGATGGTTGCCACGTATATTTTCTTACATACAATAAACATTTTTTCGAATTGCTTACATACAATACACACAACTTTAGTTATTTCCTACTATAGACATTTGATCAAAGATAATTACATTCCAAGAAACTAATCCCTTTATTATTCTTCTTTGTATTGTTATCGCATGACTTTTTATTGTATCATTTTTATATTTTTTTGTATGGTTATCGGATGACTATTTTTACTTTTAATAATGATCAGATTTTTATTAATTAAATAATTCTAATTATTAACTTTTTATTAATTATATAAATTCATGTAAAACTAAATGATGACATCATCAAAAGTCAATTTGATTAAATCGAGCGATGTGATTGACTGATAAGTCATTAGATCAACTGTCTTATAGTATATATTAAGATTAAGATTATCAAAATTTAACTACTGTCTCCATCTTATTTTATTTAAATATATATTTTTTTGAAAGGTGAATTTCGTTGGAAATTTCGTGTCGTGATTCGAAAGTGAGAGGCCTAGCATACGTTGTCTTAACCGGGTCCGTATTAGAGAGCTTCATCGAAGTAGAACTGGGGGAAAACCCCCTACTAATCCGCCCGAAGGCACGACGATTAATAGGGGTAAACTCTGCCCACTCAGACTTGAACTTGGGTATACCCAAGTCAAGCCCACATAAAAGGACTTAATTCTTATGTACTCCTTAAGACTTGAACACATGTCCTCTTAGAAAAGGTGATGATCTTTCAACTATTGAGCTAAAGCTCAAGGACGTCTCCATCTTATTTTTATTCTTTGTTTTATCAAAATATTAACTAGTAAGTATAAAAGAGATATGATATTAGCTATCTCTCGTATTATATGCATGATAAGGAATCAATAACTATGAGAATGCAGAAGACGTGTTAAAAAAGAAAATGAAAAAAGTGTGAGGAAAAGGATATAAAATAAAACGTAACAATACATGTACTTGAGTAAATCAATTCCAAGATGTCTCCAATCGGAAAATTTTTATAAGAATATCGAAATGCCTAACTACTAAACTAATTATATTGTTATTCCTGTATCGTATAAACTAACCTTGTACCCGCGGGATGCGGTGGGGCATAGGAAAAAAAAACGCTGGTTAATTAGCGGTACCCGCTCGATTACCGGATCACCGTACATATGGCTATGTGTGTTTTAGACAGTGGAAACGACGACGGTTTTGAGGGGCGGTGGCTATGTGTGTTTTAGAGGGAAGCTGTTCTGAGGGGATGTATGTGTGTATTTTGTTCCGGGGATGTATGGGTGTGTTTTTTGGTATAATATGTGAGCAGTTTCAAGGGAAGGTAAGAGAGTCAAATTGGGCGTAAGGGTATTTTTGATATTTTAGAATTAAAGTGTTTGATGATAGTGTAAATTAAAAGGGTAAAATAGAAAATTTAAAGATAGATAATTTAATTTGGAGAGTAGTAATTTGTTTATATAGGGAGTATAGATAAAGCTTTACTAAAAGTCAATGGTACGTGACTACTTGATGACTGATGAAGTGATGAGAGTAAATCAGATCGTGGCAATGTTCTTAAATAAATAAATAAATAAAATAAAATAAAATAAAAAACGAAAAACAAAAAGTCAAAAAGAGAGATCGTGGCATTTTATTCTTTTTCATGAGCTAAAAGGCTCATTTATGGGCCAGCTATCGATTGTGGGCTCCAGATTTTAATTAGCTCCCAAAATGGGCCTGTGAGTGCCTCGTCTGTTTGTATTATGCCAATTAAAAATGTCAATCAGTAGAAATTGATCTATCCATTTAAATATAACTCTAAAAATAAAAATATAAGATTATGATATGTGAATTTTATTAAATGATCTTTTTAATTTATTTCTTGATTTTTTCACATGTATTTATGGTTAATATAACTTTTAGGCTTAGACTATAATTTTAGCAAATCTAATCATTTTTGAAATGTTGTAAATGGAGGAAGAGTAAATAAAACTCCGGCCTCCTCTTCGTTTAAGTCACTATGAATTACACGATAACCTTAAAAAAAGACTCGACTCATTAACATATGTATTAGTCCCCTGCTAAAACAGTTAGTCGATTACTAATGTACTCTAAATAATGCTTACGAGATCCTAACTTGCCTCTTCTATATGCCTGATGCCTCCAATGGCTACATAACGACCACCAGGACATCAAATTTAGTGAGTGTTCAAGTTTGATCTTTTTATGTAATGTAATTTACCTTACGGGGTATTTTATTGAAGGACGAGGCATATAGTTTATTTTACTCGTATCATTTTTTAAATGAACTAGATCAAGGAGTGGATGAGTTATGTGGTGGTCACGGATGACCATGACAACTTCACAATTTCTATAAAACTCTATATTTTTAGTACTATTTTTAAGTATTTCATCAGTTTTAAGGTAATTGACAACCCAAGACTAAAGTAACTGAAATTTGTAGTTTAACTTTACACTTATTAGTATCATGAAAGTTGTTATTTGGCAACCCAGGATGAAAATCCTGGCTCTGCCACTAGAATCAAGCATATGTTATGTATCTTAATCTATATGTGCGTGTGCTCTAGGTTGACATTTTATATATGACATTTAATTTGTACGCTATTCAAATTTGATTTATCCACAAATACTATACGAGCTGTTCAAGTACAAATGAATATGGATCAATGGGGTTTTCACCATAATAGTGTCTTACAATAACTATTCATGATATTTGAATTGAATCCGCGCGCGACCACTTTGATCCAAATTAAAGAGCCTAGGAGGCTAGGACACACGGCGAAAATTACCACATATATGGTATAACATGAAATTTATAACTGACCAATTATGTCTAACTCCATATATATATATATATATATATATATATATATATATATATATATATATATATATATATATATATATATATATATATATATATATATATATACTTTGAGAACTTTTCAAATCAAGCCCAACCGATGATTATTCTTTACATGAAAATTATTTTTTTTTATTGTTTTCTGAATAACTTATGTGTAATTTTGAAGTTTATAATTGTGTGGAGGCATGAATTATCTTCCGTTATACAATTATGTTAATATTTGGATTCTTGATCACATGTGCACGAATATTGTGTAAGTTACACATGTGTAAGTTATGCAACCACCATCACCACCGCCACCACAACTTACACATGTGTAAGTTATATGTTCATAATGGTCCCTAATTTAAGGAGTCCTTAATCTAACCCAACCATATACTCCCTCCGTCCCATTAGAAGTGTCCTAGTTTGAATATTCAAAGTCTTTATGTTTAAACTTTGACCTTAAATATATTTTTTTGTGTTATATACAACTTGATAAAAGTTGTACCATTAAAAAACTCGTCTAAAACACAAATAAATCATATAACTTTTATCAAGTATTATATAACACAAATAAAATTATTTAAGGTCAAAGTTATAAATGTTAGACTTTAAAAATTAAAAACATGACACTTCTAGCGGGACGGATGGAGTATATATATATATATATATATATAAACTCAAAGAAAGATATATATGTATTATATAAATAATTTGATACGTTTAAAAATATTTTTAAAAACCTGGTATTAATTGATGACATATTAATTGAACTTGTTAAGATTAAAAATGAAATTAATTGATATATAAATAAAAAAAGAAATTGCTCAGCGTCATCTTCCACAGGTTTTGTCTTGACGGTGTATGAGAGAGGTTAAAATGTAGGCACACCTTACCTTTACCTAAGTAGAGATCGAGGTTGCTTTCATTTTTTCCCTAAATGATATAAAAAGTCCTCAAACCTTTACATGAGATGAGAATCACAACCATGACCTTTATTTTCAGAGTGTGTTTACCACTGATGCAACCATACTGCTTTGGTATATTAGTATCGAAGTTTTAAATACTCGATCCGTATATCAATTAATTAAACGTATCAAATAACTTGTCATTTTTATCATGTAAACGCTTTAAAGTTGTCACAACATCTTAATTTAGTCGGCCGGTTTGCCACGTTTGCGTGATGTGATCATATTCACTTTCTCTTATTAATTGATCGATCATATGCATACATCATATTCAACTTTACGAAATTTAGTCACACATAAAAATGTCAAATATCATGAGAGAGACATATATAAGAGTCATTCTCTCTCTCTCTATATATATATATATATCATTATTCTTGACGACCGTCGATCGGCCCTTCAATTCATCATCCCAACCGAAAACGACTTCAATTATGCAACACCGGCCTATATACGGTCGACCTTTACTTACATAAGTATTCTTCACACGTGTATAGACACACACCTACATTCACACGTGTGTCTCTCTTTCTTCCTTAATTAATTCCTCTCCAAGTATATATTATTGGATGATATTTTATGAGTAAATAAAGAAATATATACATAAACACAAACAAACAACACATCTCTACTCATGCTATATATATTTTAGTCTTCTTTGAAAGAGAAAAATTCGGGTACGTTTATATACGCATGCAAGAAATGACGGATATTGAAAGAGTGTGTTGTATGTGTGGCGACGTCGGCTTTCCGGACAAGATTTACCGATGCATCAAGTGTCACCATCGTTTCCAGCACTCGTATGTTGTTGTTCATCTCTCGATCCCTATATTTAATTTTCACATACAAATACTTACATATATATATATAGAGCTAGGTAGCTACTGTTTATTTAGTTGAGTAAACACAAATGCTTAATTATTTTGTAATCATATCTTTTTATATTTTAATTTCTTGAACACATGCCACCTTTCCCGGACTATAATATATATATATATATACATGGCCAGTACGTGTTGACGCCCATAGCTACAAGGTCGACTACATATATATAAAATTTTCTGGCTTTACTAATATAATTAAACAATAAATTTTAAACGGATTGATTTATTTGTCTTGCATAGTTGAAAAAATAACTTAAAATAACTAGAAGAATCATTCTTTCTGCCTTGAAAACCTCATTGAAAGTTTTTAAAATTATTATTTTTATTCTTTGTATTGATATATATGGTTCTTTTAGCACGTTAGCTCTTGAGTGAAGTTTTATAAGATACTTAATTAATTATGCTATAAATTTTGCATTTATATAAAGATTAATTTGTCAAATGATCGATCAGAAAAATAATTAACATATCCTTAATAAGTCACATGTGCTATATATATATATATATATAGTATGGGGTATTCATCATCAATTAATGTCTAATTAAACTAATTACGAGTAATTATTAATATTGAAGAGTATATATATATGATCGACAACTTTTTAGACAAACTAATAACTAACTAATTAAACATATGTAGGTATTGTAGCAACTACTACAGTGAAGCATCAAAGGAACTATGTGAGTGGTGCCAAACAGATGAAATGAAAAGCTCCAAACACTCAGCTGGTTCGTCCAAGAAACCGAAACTGGAAGCCGGAATAATCAGCAACCGATCACAATATTCTGGTGACAAGATCAAGCAGCAAGCTGGGCGTGAAGAGGCGGTTGGTAATTCGGAGAAAATGAAGTCACCCACCGCCGGATCTCCTTCTCCTAGGACTAAAAGGTATAAGCTCCTCAAGGACGTCATGTGTTAATTAAAATCTATCTATCTATATACATAAATCATGAATATAATAATTAGAAATTAATAAAGACAAAAGAGAGAGACGTACGTGGCCGGGGCGAGGGTGCCAGAATAGAGGGCTTTGTTTGTTATATTTTTTAAGTACTAGGAATGTAATAAATTATACACAAATGATTATGTTATGTAATGAAATACTCGAGTGTTTATTGTATGCAATGAACTTTCAAATCCTGGTTATTGAATGTATTAATTTGGGTATATGTGGCTACCATATAAGCCACCACTTGTAAATTTTTTTGATTGGTCAGATACATCCAATAACCGGGATTTGAAAGTTCATTGCATACAATAAACATCCGAGTAGTTCATTACACAACATAAACATTTGTGTATAGTTCATTACATTCCCAAGTACTTATCCCTTTTTAATATACATCGAACTCTCGCAAAAATATGCAAAAGTAATCTTCGTTTGAAAAGTACGTACGTGCGTGGTGTCGTGCTTTTGTTTTTGTACGTGATGTATATATGGTCCTCCATAACTTTGTTTTATGATCTTTCTCTTTCAAATATATATGCATGCATTATTAATTGAACAGTGTTATTCTGTGAAATTGGCATATGTATCTTAAGTTGCGTGTATAGTTTGACCGGCCGATATTATCATTTTGACTGATGGAATATAAACACCACAAACACCACAACGGTAAACACATAAACATTATAACTCTTTCCTTTAGCAACACTTTCTTAACCCGTGTATAAATCGATAAAGAAACTAACAAATAGGGAATACAAACTGCAATCATACAAACACTTTTAATAACAATAGAAAAATCAACAAACGCACAAATATAAACACAAACACTTTTAGTGTAGAAAATCTTTTAAAATGAGAGTGAAAACTACTACGTAGTGTCATGCTTTTGTTTTTTGTATTAGAATAATGAAAGAGCATTAAATATGAGTTTGTTGGGGAAAATTATAAATTGTTTGGGTGAAAATGGCATGATGATGAACGCCGTGGAGTTTCATGATTTTGTCCTTAACTTCAACCTTCAATGTCAACCTAATGCATTTAGGTATTTGTATTTTGTAGCTAAATATATGTATGTGTATGAATAGAAATATAGCAAGTATATTTACATGTGTAAATTAATACATAATTTAGCAATTTAGCATACCTACTTCACTTTGCTATATGTCTAAAGTTTTAATTAAGAGCTAGCGTTATCAATTAGGAGATGTATGTATCTTAAAGCATAGTTACTAATTAAGATTTAGATGTTGATGTTAAGATTTCATAATCCTGGTCAATAAATACGATATCGATGTATATGGAATTTTGAAAACATATATAGTATAGTATACATATAGGATCTAGTATTCCAATTCATAGGTCTTTGAGACTTTGCCCAGATAAATTAGTTGAGACAATAAAATAAAAGTAAAATGGACCAGGTCACAAAACCAATCATAGAAACATAAACTCGATAGTATTATTAAATACTCAAAACTGTTATAATCTCTACTTTTTGAATTCAAGATAACTATATTTTTTTTTCCCTGTTAAAAAAAATAAAAAATCACACAACCATTCAATATAACTTTCTTACGATACAATCGTTACAACTAATCACAATTTTCGGAGCCCAAAAACGAAAAACTCAATTTCAGTGAAGTCCAAAAAATGTTTGGAGCTGCATTAGATCGATTTCGAACAGTTTGGGCCTTTCATTACTGGACTTGTTAAACAAAGTTTAAAAGTGTTAGCAATTTTAATCTTAAGGAGGCTCCTAAATAACTTTCAAAGAGTTTATTTATAAATTGGCATGAACTCTCAATAATAGTAGGAAAGATAATCGAACAATTATCTAGTAGCTAGTTTTAATACATTTGAATGGTGGATCGCTAGTTTATAATTGTTTGAGCCCAATCAGAGGTAGCCCATAGAAATTTTTGTTTACTTATTACTCATGACTTTTTAACCTCTTTAGTTTGTTTAAAATATTTTAATGACGTACAACGTGATACAAGAAACTAGCTGCATTATGCTAAAATTTTGTTTTTAAGTTATCATTTCAATACAATTATTTGATAGAAAGTAATAATCAACTTGGAAATGCAAATGGAAAACTTGGCATATGCAAAAGCAGGGAAACAAAAATAATAGTAATCAACTACGCCAGTTTAAATAACAAGAAAATAACCAACAAAAGTAAAAATTGTTTACGTTGAAAGATAATCCAAAATGATTTGTCAATCAATGATGAAAGAAATCAAGAGCACACGACATCTTTGTAGAAAAATTAGGACGAACGTACCCTTGAGAAATCCAACTTGGTGACTAGGTATGGTCTTTAATTATCTCCTTTTTCTTTTCTTTCTAACAAAGTTAGTCTAACCCATTTACGAGCCCACTAATTCAAATCTGGTATCATCGTACGTAGATGAACCTTCGTGGCGACAAGTGAGTATACTTTTCTAGCTCATGGCCGGTATATAAACTTAGGTCTTCCGGATTCTAGATGTTCACTCATCATATAAAAATCAGAATTTATCGCTAAATGATCACCATCCTTGTCCTTAAAGTTGGTATAGCGTTACTTTCTTAGTTAATCATTTTTTTTTTCTTTTGGAAAATCTTAATCTTAATCTTATCTTATTATATCTTATATAATATATACTATAAGACAGTTGACCTAATGACTTATTAACCAATTACATCGCTCAATTTCATCAAATTGACTTTTTGATAATGTCATCATTTAGATAAACTACAAATTAAAAATCCTAATAATCATTATCCAAATATATTATTATATTAGTATTTATATTAATTTGTAGAAAAAATCCCATTAATTTACACTTTTTTATTTTCCATCAATAATTTACATTTTTTGTCTTGAATACTTAATTTATATTTATTTTTAGCCATCAACTTGAGAGAATTTTTTAAAATTTATAATCATTTAATTAAATTAAAAAAACTTTTAACATATGAAATATTTTCTACAAAAAATTATTTCAAAACTTAATGACTTATTAACAAATATTATATTAGATTTTTATAATTATAAATATTAATATTTAGTTTAATATTTGAGATAAATACAATGTGAACTTTAGATACATATGCCAAACACGATTTACAACAAAGGATTACTTGAATCCTAAATCCAAATCAATATAAACTACATTCAAGATTCATTTTATCTCACAATAAAAAAAAGTACATAATTTTCTCCTTTTTATATATTAGTTTTACATGTTAATGTTTAATGTTATAATTGTCACTCAAATCAAAATAATATAAAAACAATACTAATTGTTATCATATTATCATAGAACAAGTGATTGAAAATAAACCTATGCGTGTTATGGACGCGCATCATGATTAAATATATATACTTGAATGTCAAGTACATGATTACAAATATGTTTATATTTTAATTCTTAATTATCTTTCATAATAATATCACATTATGAGTATAACTGGTTTCAAAATGTTCTATAATGGAGAATTTATTATATATAACATGTGGCTTGTGAAAATGACTACAACAAACAATTCCATCAATATGTCTAGGCTAATCATTATATATAGTGACAAACATATGATTATTGTACTACAAATATAACACTTGAAACCGTATTTTTTTTCAAAATTATAAGCTTTTATGACTTAAAAGTATGAAGATCTAATATTGATAATATCGTAAACCTCGTGTCCAGTGTTGGACACGGGTCTAAAATCTAGTAGATTACTAGAAAAGTCTCAATTTTGCACTAAATAGAATATTAACAAGAGAACTTTTATATATGAAGTCAACTTTAGAAGATTATTTATTGTAAATAAAAGTACTCTGAAGGATATCATGAGACCAAGTCCTTGGCCATATATATATATATGGTGTTTCGGAATTGAATAAACAGTTAGTACTTAGTAGAGTTATCTTGAGAGGGATGGACGGGCCAAAAAAGTTGGTCGTTAGGCCATTTGGTTTTTAAATATCAAGTGGTTCGAGGTGAGGATTTATGAAGGTTTTGGAGTACATATGAACAAAGTCAGAATTTTCATTATGAGGTTTTTAAACGATTTTTATGATACTAATAAGCGTAAAATGAAACTACAAAATTAAATTACATTCTCAGTTACCTTTAAAAACAAATAAACATATAAAAAAATTATATTAAAAATATCAAGATGAGAACAACTAGTGGAATACATATGTTGTATACATCTAAGTTCCGCCTGCCGTGAGCCTGCCTTCACGGAATAACTTAAGTATAAAATGTATTCATTAATTAAGCCCCACAAAGCGTAATTTGCCTTTTCTTTCATTGTCGGACCTTACATTATTGTAGTGAACAAGTAGTTCTACCAAGACGTTGATTCGAGAGAAAAACAAAACTCTTGTGACAAAAGTTAAAAGCATTAAGCTGAAAAACAATATTTTCGTGGCAAAAGTTAAGAAAATAAAAGTTGTGGTCAAAAGTTAAGAAAATAAAATTTTGGTAACAAAATTTAGAAACTAAAAGTTATGTGGTAAAAAGCATATAAAAGAAAACTTTCAGAGTGAGACTTAAAAAAAAGAAAGTTATGTGGAAAAAAGTATAAAAGTTAAAAAACTTAAACTTGAAAACAAAACTTGTTTGGTGAAAGTTTAAAAAATAAAAGTTATGTGACAAAAAGTAAAAGAGAAAATGTAAATAAAACGTTTCCATGCATGAGGAAAGTTTAATAAGTAAAAGTTATGTTGTAAAGTCAAGAAAGAAATAAATTTTTGATGGAAAAAGCTTAAAAAGCAAAAAATTATGTAGCAAAAAGTAAATAAAACAAAACTTTAGTATCAAAACTTAAAATACTTAAACTTGAAAACAAACCCCGTTAAGTACACTTTTGTAACTACCGTTAGTTAGCCATACAACACCTAACGGTCGTTAAGGTCGTTAATTATTTTGATTATGCAACAACGAGTTATATCTTATGCATTGAACGAATTGAAATACTTTTAGCTAGAGTACTCCACTCAATCCCTCATACATCGTCCCTAGCTACCATTTAGTAGTATATATATAATATATGCAAAACATCCTGTTCAATAAATCAAATAGTTGATTGATAATTAATCAAATTTTTATTAGTGGTTGATAATGAAAGAACAAAAATGATTTAAAAAAGATAAACAATTAAGTTATATATATTATTACACATTATTGCTTAAGATGTCTATTATATATGTTAGGAGTATATATTAAGAAAATAGTTTGGTCATAGAAAAGTAGTTTAGTTAGTTAATATAAATAACATTTGGTGAGAATTAGTTAGTTGACATTGAAATGGTAGCCGTCAACGAATTGAATGGGAGTGCGATATATGTTTGGTCGTCTAGTAGCAGCCACCCGACGACCGTTAGAAACTTCCGTATTATTTACTCAATGATCTTTTTATTAAATTTATAAAGTTATACTTCATGGAATACAATTTGTATAGTTGCGCCCCCCTCAGTATCATGTTTGTATCTAGTCTAGAAAATGAAAAATAAAATCTACAAATTCATCAAGATCATTTTCACATAAAATCTACCAAAAAAATGTTAAAATATCATTGGTTCTAAACAATAATTCAATAATACATTCACAACCTCTAAAAGACAAACGAAATTCATTACAACTTAATTGATTTTGAGAGATTCAATTAGTAGTATGTTTTAGTCAAACTTTAATTTATGTACAAAATCTTGCTATACGTCTACTTCATATATGCTATTGTACGTATTTATGCAATCGATCATTTTGTAACTCATGCCTTTCACGAGTTACACAAATTAATGATTGATCAAAAGCATCGCTAGTAGGGCGATGATCCAGCTTGATGAGGATCTGAGCTGGATCTTCGAATCAACACCATGATTCGAAGAAGTATCAGGCTGAGACAAAGCTTCGATATTAAAATTTGGGTTTGATCCATAAAGTTGTTGAATTCCTTCAATATCATCAACCTTCAAATCCAGTTTTTTCTCTCTAGGTTTCAAACTCGGATACATGACAGATTCTTTCACAAAACTATGAGCTAGTCCTAAAACATGACCGATTTCATGAGTTGCAACGGATTCCAAATCGACAGCTACCCCTGATTTCTCTGATTCGAAATCGACTGCCCATGTTTCCGCCGCATCAAGGTGGAGTTTCCCACTTTCGGGTGAAAACCCGTGTGCTAAAACACCAAGAACACCATCAAATGGTTCTCCATCGTCATGATCACCATTATAAAATCCTATCTTGATGTCCGAGAACCCGTAGTCTTCAGCTTCCGTGAAGTTCACGGGAATCACTGCTGACCACCGTGAAAAAGCACGTCGAAAGACGGCTTTTATGTCAGAAATTTTCAAATTTGAAATGATATAGTTTGGGGAAAAAGCATACGTGAGAGTTGTTGGTAAGTCACGTGACCATCTTGGCTTGTCTTTGAAGTAATTATAATGTTGTATTGCATGCAAATTCATTTTTGGTGGCACATCACGCACGCCACATCTCGGTGATGTCATTTGAGAGATTGTTTCCGAGTCAAGTTTTCCGGTAACAGGAAGACCTAGTTTCCGCTGGTATCTGGTAACTGAAAGCTCAAATTTGTCATCAAATTTGTCACTAAAGGTAGTTTCGGATACTTTAAGGTATCCGAAACGTTGCATGTATTTCTTGAGCTCAGACATGCCAGAATAGTGGGGCCCTTTGCTAGCATCGATGAATTTTTCAAAGTCGTGCCAGGTGGAGTTGTGGATGCCATTTATGGTGGTTGTTGACGACGGTGTTGTTCTTGCCGGGAAACATGATGGATAGAAGAGTAATAGTAGAAGAAAGAATAAGAAGAGCATGGTGGGCGTTGGAGACACGAAAATATGAAAGTGAAGTTTGGTTATAAAGAAATATATATGATCATGACATTTGTTGCTAACACTTGGTACATACACTTGTAGCATAATATAAAGTCAATTATTTGGAACTCAAAATTTTATTTATGCATCATAATAGCTTTTCGAAGACCATGACATGGACACTCTTTTGTATATTTCGTTTATGTTGAAAGTTTATGAATTCATGACATGGACACTTTTGTAGTATATTATATGATCACGTAATACAATGTACTATATTTTAAACTAATATTATATATCTACACCCAACTAAATCAAATTAATTATCTACGTAATCCAGTAAAGAATAAAAAAGTATATCGTAAATTTTTTATCTATTAAAGTGATTTCAAAAATTCTTGGTCAATTTGGTGGAAGTGATTATGGTATGGTTGATTTTACAAGTCAAGGATGAGCAAACGATTGTGAAGCAAAGACAAAGATTGTTTGTTACAACAACAGATATGTAACAGATAGCCAAGTAGGAGCATGTTATTATTATTTTAGTAGATTTTCACTTTCTTCTCTTTTAAGCTATTCTACTGCTGTCTCTATGTTAGACATGCCCCGCTTGTTGAACCCTTTACATTATGGAGGTGATATATGCATTTTCGTGCATTACAAATATTTTTTATATCCTTATACGAGAGTATCTATAATATAACTAAAAGAGAGGATTGGGGTACACTTGGCACCCCTAATCTACCTTCTTGAGTCTAATCTTCTCTCCTTATTAATCCTCTAATTTTTTTTAATTTTAATCTAAATTAATTTACACTTTTTGGTTTTCCATCACCAATTTACACTTTAACCCCAATCTAAAACAATTCATTTACACTTTTTAGTTTCCCATAATCAATTTACACTTTAACCCAATTTAAAATAATTAACTTACACTTTTTGATTTTCCATCACCAATTTACACTTTAACCTAATTTATATTTAATTATACTTTTATATATATATAATTTACACTTTTAGAATATAAGAAACTGTAAATTGTTTATTTAACTAAAGTTGAAAAAAAAAGGGTAAACTATGGAGTTAATTTTCGTATGTTTCTTCGTTGGGCGGATAATTTTTGGAGTATTTTGACCGATGGAGTGGTTATTCAGCTAACAAATTTCCAAGTTGATTTCGGTATATCTATTTAATATATTTGAATTCCAATATTTTAGCTTTAATTAATATATTTTAAGACTACCCGTCCAATGAACGGGCCTGACCACTAGTTCTATAACATATACAGTGGTGCATACCTAAAAAAATAGTATACGTATCATCGCCCTCATTATCTTTTATATTAAGACAAATGAAAACAAATAGTAAATTTTCAAAACTTTTCATTTTTACAACAAAGATTAAATATTTTCAACATGAACATCAAACATCAAAGTTTTTTTTCTCACATTTTGGACAATAACATAAAATTAGGATTTCTTTTTATTTATAAACATGCACCAAACTTCAAAAGTTCTACTTTTTGAATTTTGGACACCAAAGTTTTTTTTTATTTTAGCATTCATGACAAAGTAATTTTAATTAGACAGTTGTAGACTAACGCAAGTGTAATATCATCACGAAACTGTATCAACACGACAATTGAGGCCCCGCGACTAAAAACTTCCTAGTTCTAAATTATAGTTATAGTTATTAGGTGGATACTTTGTCTATCATTTACTATTTTTAAAACGATCGAACTATGCTAATAATATAAAAAATATGACCAAGACTTTAAAACTTTGATCTTTAATTTGCAAGGTGTTATCTTAATAACATCAATTGTTAAAGGTATTATGGTATTTTGTTTTTAATTGTTGTTAAAATAAAATTTCCAGGTCAGGATATATTAACCTGGAAGAGAATAGGCAGTCCATGGAGTTAGCCCAAGCCCAATCAGCATGAGACAGTTTAACCCAACTAGCGTAAGACAGTTTAGCCCATATTAGTTAAGATGGAAAAACTTATTCTTATTTTTCTAATTTATCTTTTATTATACTAAAACACGGTTGCTCTAATAACTTATTGACCAATCACAACTCTTGATTTTTTAAAGTTGACTTTTGTTTTCAATTTTGACTTTAATTTATACTTTTTTATTTTCCATCATAAATTTACACTTTTTACCCAAAAAATTTAATATAATAAATAAATAATAATAGTTTAATATAAATCCAATAGAGTTTTACTAATATTTATCCAATAAAATAGAAATTAATAAATATCTAATATTATATAGACATAAAATATTAATTAAAAATAAATAAAATTTAATGTAAATATCTTAAAATTTTAAAATTAAACAAATTCGATAAACATATTTTTAAAAAATATTTCAATAGAAGGCTCAAAGTGTTGATATATAGATCAATTTTTTATCACTCAAAATTGTATATTTAATGTTAAACGATAATAAATTAACATCCAATATTGATAACGCCGTAAGTCCCGTGTATTAGACACGGGCCTAAAATCTAGTAACATACTAAAAACCTATATACTTTTACCACTTTTTATGCTTAAAGTACAACCTATAATGAATGCATAAAGTATAACATTATTTACTTTTTACTCTGCAGCTGTAAACTTGAAAATGCTAGAATTTTCTACATTACTTCAGCTACTTATAAGGTTGACAATTTTGACACGGAACCTGTTAACACGACACGACCTGTTCTTAACAGGTTTCGTGTTTCACCGTAACAGGTTTCGTGTCTTAACAGGTCCGGACCTGTTAAGATTCGTGTCCTAACAGATCCGGACCTGTTAGGACCTGTTAAGATTATACATATATATAAAATACCAAGAATTGATATTATGATTTGATATATGATTTTTATAAGGTAAGATGTTTATAAACTTTTGTAATGTAAGGATTATTGTCGCTATAAAATAGTTTAGATTTGTAAGAGTTTTTGTATCCTAAGGTTTTTTTCCAATATTAGTCAAGAATTCTATAATATACATGTTAACAGGTCTTAACAAGTGTCCCTGTTAATTTTCGTGTCGTGTTCGTGTTTGAAAACAATGACATGATTAGTTAACAGGTCATGTTCGTGTTTGACCTTAACAGGTCTGTGTCTTAACAGAACCGTGTCTTAACAGGTTTCGTACGACCTGTTATGTCAGCCTTAGTTACTTATTAGGCTACTACGTATTTTCCTTCCTTCATAGTACTTTTACATTACACCTACAACACCCATGTCAAATCAATTTCATTACTCAGGTGGTTTATAGAAAAGGTAATTTGTTTCATTACCATTTAACTTCTGCTTATCTTTAGTTTTTATGGATTGTTTAATTGTTACTCACTTATTTGAAGTAGGGAAAGGACTAAATTTGAGGTATCTAATAAAAGGCTTTGGGTTGGATGGGAATTTTTTTTTACGGTTTGGTTAGGAATTAACTTAATCGCCATAACATGCCTAACAATTGACTACATAAGGGGTTGTAGTCTTTTTTTTTTTTTAATGGAATAAGCAAATAATAGCATCTTAATTGTTAGGTTTTTCTTGAAAAATTTTCATAACATACTTATATAATGTTTATGGTGATCGATACAGTTTACTTACACTAAGAGTTATTTAATTTGGACCTTATGTCCTTTTCATTATTTGTTGTCGTCTCTATTTTTTTAAAATCTCACTAGGAGTAATATAACTAATTAATTGTGTTACCTTTGCAGGTCAACCGGTTGAATCTTTATTTGCTTTATATTAGTTTTTCACCAACTGCACGTTTAATCTGCTGTCAGGTTTGTCATCTTCTGTATAGTTGTTTGTCATCTTATTTATAGTTTCTTTCATAGCAGCAGATAGATAATACGTAGATTATATTTGTAATCTCTGCAACAACTTAAAAAATGTCGACTTCGAGACAACGTAAACACAACTCTCTCAATCCAAAACATGGGGCAGAAATTACGTTTCAAAATGCTATGAAGATTCGCCAAGAACATTCTACGACTCACCCTTAACCTCCAAATAAACCTGTCTATATAGACCTTGGAGACTGCAATTGTATACCTTCTGTAAACGCAATACAACCTCCCGCAGAAACGCGTGGGGTAAGCATCTAGTTTTCACTAAAAACTAAGATGGAAATTTTCATCTATTTAAAAATGATTGAAAACGTTTTCCTGTTCAGTTTGAAAATACAATGAAAAGTTAGTTTATGAAATAGAATTCTTGAAAACTATAAATAAGTTTCCAAAGTTTATAAATTAAAAAGCTAATATATATATATATATATATATATTAATAAAACTGTATGAAAAAATAACTCATGTTTGAACTTTTTTTTTCTCTCTCTATCTAAATAAAAGTTTCAGCTAACAGTTTTGATGTATCTTTTGTTTAAAATTTTATTTGACAATATAGCTACAACTTAAAAGTTAAAACTATCAAATGACTAAAAAGTGTAACAAATAAAAATGTCACAATATATAAATTTATATTCATAAATCGTAAATCATATATTCCATATAAATATAACATTAATAAAAAAAAAAAGTAAAAGGAAGCATAAAATGCTACTAGGAAATAATTGACGTTGTACATTTCATTTTAAAATGCTGCAAAGGATTGTAAGACATGATGGTTTTGAATATGGTTACAACAATAACTATGTTAATCTATACTTATATACTATATTATAAAAAAATTCTCTTTTGTTGAAGGTTACATGATGGAATTATATAATATGTCCATAATGTTATATTATCAGTCTTTTACTTTTTAAAATATCTCATTAACTATTTACACCAGTTACTTTTACATTAGTTTTATACACCACTCGACATCGCTTCTGTCATTAATAGTTATCCACCACCACACTGTCCCTGCCATGACATTCATCGCATTGTACGAATACGGTGTTATTTGTAATAAATGAAAATGAAAGAAAATTAGTCTATGGTAAATAAAATGGTTGAATATAATAAAATTTGTAGATGTAGAAAAAAAAGGTCAAAATTAATTATACTAAAGAAAAAAAAAAGTATATATAGGGTAATTAGATATATTTTTTTTTCAAAAAGCTACAACTATAACTCTGAAATGTTATTTACACTAGCTTTTAGTATAGGAATTTTGTTTAGATCAAATTAAAAGCTAAAGTTAATCTTTCCAAATAAGCTTTTACAAATATAAAGAATTTTTTGTTTAAAATAAAAATCTAGAATTATTTAAAAGCTTTTTAAAGCTCTTACTAAATATAGCCAAAATATAAAAACACTTCTAATTTTCTACGGTTATTAAATACAAAATTGATTATTCTTTCATTTGATATCCTTTATGACAATGTCATTATGCAATTAAGTTATAAAATGCAAAAAAAAATAAAAAATTAAACGTTCATTTCACGGGAAGACTAGTCGTTACATCCATATGTACAGACAGTCACTAGCGATCGATCCACGAAGTCAGGGAACCAAGGGGGGGGGACCCTTAATTAAACCGCTATAAAAGACACGACTTTTAATTAAGATAAACCTTACCCCCTAAGCGAGATTCGAACTCTCACCTCATGGGAGGACTTGGGAATGAGAAACCACTGCGCTAAGCAGGGAACCTCAACAAAATGCAAAATATTATCTCCTGTGACGAAATCATGACGCTATTATTATACAGAGGTGGTAACAAAAGGGGAAGGGGGCTAATATTTGTTAGAAAAATTAATTTTGATATGTATTTTCTTAAAGGAAAATTTACATATTGATCTTTTAATGTTGACCTATTTTGAATTTTATAAGATTTTCAATTTTTGGCCCTTTGAACTTTTTTCTAATACCTCTTTGTATTTATACAGCTTTTTTCTAAATTAAAAATAATAAATTTAAAGCTGCATTTTAGTGAGTCTGTTACATTGCTAAACCGATATATTTAATTAAAAAGTTCTTTTGTAGCATATTACATTATAATCAATTTACTTTATTGAATTTCTTTTCATTCCATTAAAAAGTAATAAAAAAAAACCTCCCACCGTATCCCAACCAAGCTTTTTTGGTATCTCGACCACACCTACTATTTGCAGCGATAGTCGCTGCAAATAGTGCGGGCCCCTCTGTCTGTAATGGCAAACCTCGCAAAAAATAACGGGCCCCTTGTCAGTAATCGCTACAAATAGTTGGATTCGAACTCTCACCTCATGGGAAGAATTGGGAATGAGAAACCACTGCGCTAAGCTGGGAACCTCAACAAAATGCAAAATATTATCTCTTGTGACGAAATCATGATGCTATTATTATACAGAGGTGGTAACAAAAGGGGAAGAGGGCTAATATTTGTTAGAAAAATTAATTTTGACATGTATTTTTTTAAAGGAAAATTTACATATAGATCTTTTAATGTTGACCTATTTTGAATTTTATAAGATTTTCAATTTTTGGCCCTTTGAACTTTTTTTTAATACCTCTTTGTATTTATACATCTTTTTTCTAAATTAAGAATAATAAATTTAAAGCTGCATTTTAGTGAGTCGGTTATATTGCTAAACCGATATATTTAATTAAAAAGTTCTTTTGTAGCATAGTACATTATGATCAATTTACTTTATTGAATTTCTTTTCATTCCATTAAAAAGTAATAAAAAAAACCGCCCACCGTATCCCAACCAAGCTTTTTTGGTATCTCGACCACACCTACTATTTGCAGCGATAGTCGCTGCAAATAGTGCGGGCCTCCCTGTCTGTAATGACAAATCTGGCAAAAAATAACGGGCCCCTTATCAGTATTCGCTGCAAATAGTTGGATTCGAACTCTCACCTCATGGGAGGACTTGGGAATGAGAAACCACTGCGCTAAGCAGGGAACCTCAACAAAATGCAAACTATTATCTCTTGTGACGAAATCATGGCGCTATTATTATACAGAGGTGGTAACAAAAGGGGAAGGGGGCTAATATTTGTTAGAAAAATTAATTTTGATATGTATTTTTTTAAAGGAAAATTTACATATAGATCTTTTAATGTTGACCTATTTTGAATTTTATAAGATTTTCAATTTTTGGTCCTTTGAACTTTTTTCCAATACCTCTTTGTATTTATACATCTTTTTTCTAAATTAAGAATAATAAATTTAAAGTTGCATTTTAGTGAGTCTGTTACATTGCTAAACCGATATATTTAATTAAAAAGTTCTTTTGTAGCATAGTACATTATGATCAATTTACTTTATTGAATTTCTTTTCATTCCATTAAAAAGTAATAAAAAAAAACGCCCACTGTATCCCAACCAAGTTTTTTTGGTATCTCGACCACACCTACTATTTGCAGCGATAGTCGCTGAAAATAGTGCGGGCCTCCCTGTCTGTAATGGCAAACCTGACAAAAAATAACTGGCCCCTTGTCAGTAATCGCTGCAAGTAGTTGGATATGAACAAAAACACCACTATTTGCAGCGATAATCGCTGCAAATAGTCTCGTTTAATTACCAAAAGTCCGGTCAGGATACCAGCCACCAAAAAAAATTGTAAAAGGAAAAGTATTAAATGGTCAGAATTTTCACCATTTTATCTTCAAAACTCTTGAAATAGCATGGTTAGATTAAGTTGTATGTTTACATGTATCTCAAGTTCTCAACTTTACTTATAATTAGGTAGAGGTAAAGTTGTTTGCATGTATCTCAACCCCTCTATACACCGTCAAAGTATTGAGACCCAAAGTCTGTAAAAGACGTCATTGGGTGTTACATCTACATTTACATTTATATCTTCAAACTCTTGAAGGTCTATAAATAACATAACAAAACTTTGTTCCATGAAATAGACATATCATAATAATCCTTACAATAATATATGTATAATCTCACATCGATCTGTCATTCTATCAACACTCTTAATACAAAAAAAAGTATGAAAATGTCTTGTGCTTCATGGGTCACAGTGATGGCAGTCATGACAATTCTTATGGTGCAAGTTCATGTAGGTGTTGCCGTAGGCTGCAACCCTGTAGATCTAGCGCCCTGCCTTTCAGATATAATGGGTAATATAGCGCCAGCTCCAGATTCTGTATGTTGCACCAATCTTCATAACCAAAACGGTTGTCTTTGTAGCTACGTAAAGAATCCAGCATATGAACCCATTCTTCAAAGGCCCGGTGCTAAAACAGTTGCTGCGGCTTGTGGCATGGCGTTTCCAGACCCAAATACATGTACTTAATGTCATCATTTGTTACAGTTTATTAGATAAGTCGATGGTTGATCAATAATTATGTGAGTATATCATCATCATATGTTGAATTAATAAATTAATTAAGTGGTATGATCGGAGCTGTGTTTTTTTGAAATATATAATATCAACATCATATTGAAAGAATTCTTTGCATTTATTACAAAAAATTACTCGTATAAATCGTTTATGTTGATTCTTGATAACCCGCACATTTTAACAAGCAAAAAAAATCTTAAAAAGTCTATATAATTTTTGTAATTGATATATTATAACTCGGCTTGGATATAATAAATTGATTAACACAATAATTTATAAATATTAGTACCTCACTACAAAAGCGTGGACAAATGAGGTGTTACAAAATAATTATCAAAGTTCATAGTAAAAAGTGTGAACTTTTAGTTCGACACATTTTTTTGTGTGAAAAAATTTATACACACTTTTATTTTTATATATTTTTACATACAAAAAAGGTCAAATTTTTTAATTTGTTCACACTCATTAAAAGTGTGAACAAATGCAATATTGTTTGTAGTGTCTATTGCATTAACAAAACATAAAAAGACTTTTCATAATATTATATTAAAAAAAATTTACTTTGTTTCTAATAAAAGAATAAATTTGTAGACATCATAATAAAATTAAACATTTTGAAGATATTTAATGGGCTATTTATCTTTAAAAAGACTATTAACTAAATATGACATCATAAATAGAATAAAAACATTTTGAAAAAATTTATAGACATGACACATCATAATTGTTTCTAAAAATAGTTTAAAAAACAATCCTTCTTTATATATATTATATATAAAGATATGACCTAGGACCGTGCAAAAACCAAAATAAAAATCGAAAATCAACCCAAAAAATAAAAAACCTGAAAATCTAAAAGTCAAAAGACATTTACTATTCAATATTAATCCTTGAGTCAATTACCTTTTTTTTAAGGCTGAAATGACTGGTGATGTGGGAAGGTGGGGAGACTTACACCATGTAGAGTAGGAAAAATTGTCGTTCGAAAAAGGTAAAACTGGGTGGATACTGGAGAGCAAGACGGCTTGTGCCATGTGCCACTTTCACATTGGTCCCCCCCTCCCAACATCCCTTTTTTTTGCAGAATCCGTCCCAAGTCAACAACCAAAAAAGTGAGCCAAAAAAGTCACCGTAAAGGCAAGTCGCCCCTTAGGGCGGTGTGAAGAGTGAACCAGGGTGAGGTGGCATTGGTTTTCTAGTTTCTTGCTTCCAATCTCTTTACTCGGGCCAAAAAAAAAATTACCTTTCTAAAATGGCTAAAGAGTTGATGCACATTTCTAAATGGCCTACATATAGCATACTCTATTGAAGCATAAAAAAATAAATAACTTTCAAAACATAATTTGCCAAATGAAATCTCATTTATTTCAATTTCAATAAAATCTACCTAAGTATTATTGTCAATAAGTTATCCACATCCACACTTGTAACGTTTAAGGCTTAAATAGAAGCCTATGAATGTGGGGTTTAAAAATTCACTAACGAATTTTCATGTCCATTTAAAGAATGAAGATTGTTTAGTGATCATAATCCAAATTTCAAAAGCTAAAGATTGAATTGGGAATTAGGGTCATATGTAATCAGGCTGCAATTTAAATTGATTCAGAAAACCGAGTACGATACTGTAATTAGTGTGATACGAATAAACGATGAGAAGTGATAATGGTACCACACAATCTGATCAACCCACCACATTGTACAAGTATTACAATATATTGTACAAACAATGAATGTACAGTTGTGGTAAATTGATCAACTTATATGGTATCAATATCACATTCTATATAAGATACGAGTATATGCGTTCTGGTTATATCCTTAATTCCTTATTGCGTAGTAGGCCGTAGGGATGTGCAAATGGCCCGACCCGGCCCGACACGTGAAAACTAGGTCGGGCTCGTGACCCGCAAGTACATGAAAATCGGAACTGTGACCCGTCCCGTGATGGGTCGGTTCAGGTCGAGTTCGGACGGGTCACGGGTTTCCTTCACTTTTGTTCGGTTTTTGGCTTGACCCGACCCGCGCAACCGGTGATCAGAAAATGCAACAAAAGCTTTACCCATGACCCGGCCCGTTAGCCCTTCGGGCGGGTCGGTTTGGGTCGGGTCACAGATTTCGGTTTTTTTTTCATCCCTAGTAGCCGGACCTTATTTTGTAACTTTACTACATACGCTTGATAACTCTCGTGGGCCGACCTTATTTTAAGTTAACTACATATATGACTTTGGGCTAAGACATGTTATTATGAGTTATGACATGCTGAAGAGTTTATGAGGTACTTTCAGTTTGACCTCATTTTGTCATTTCTTTATTTTATTTTTTTAGGTCATTTCTGGATAATCATAATTAATAAATAAAATTAATTCATATGTTTACCTTAGTTAGAGAAAGATTTAACGGAATTCATGTATCAAATTTTTGAAATTTTAGATTGATTTTTAGATGTATAAATTAAGCTGACTAAATATTTTCCTTTCAAATAACACTGTGAATTGAGTAGATAAATTTTCCACCTCTCACATAATGGATGCACATTCGATCCTACCCTCTGACATATTGTAATGAACAGTGAACTGGTTGTATTCATTTAAAAGTAAAACCGGTTTAAATTGTTACAATAGATCAAAAATGACTGTCATTTTAAAGTAACCCTGAGAAAAAACCTGTAAAAGAGTTCTAATTTTTCGATTATATCAACTAATGTGAACCATATGCATTATGCAACATACTCCAATTATATCAACGAAACCGAAACAAACTAAATGAGATAGTGTAATATAATTAATTATTCAACCCCATAATTGTTCTATCCGTACCATACGTCCATACATGTAGGAAATTGGATAAGCCATTACGTGGACGTTGTAGGATAAACATTAAACATGAGACTGTGGGTGTTAGCATAATTGACATTTGACAACGTACTTAGTATGGTCATCTATTTTATTTCTGTTAGGCACATTTGATGTCCGAAGAAAGTCAAATTAGGACCAATCTTAAATTAAGATCAAATCTTAACAATTTTATTTTTTTTAAATGTCAACCACTCATCTTTTTCGTACTCTCTCCTCCCTCTTCATTCCTCTCCGGCCACCACCACCTCCCCTTCCTTTCTTTTTCTCCGGCGAGACAACCACCACCACCACCATCATCTCCGACCACCCCAACCATGGCACCGAAAGCAAGGGCTACGCTCGTGCCGTATCAAACCGTCACCATCTCCTGGACCGCCTCCCATCAAATTCATACGATTCCTATATGCGTCCGATGACAACCCTTTTAGAACGAATGAGGGCAACGCCCGTATCGTATCCACCAGAAAACGAAACTGATTCTCGCCGGAAATGTCACCGGAGATGTCCCATCGTCGGAGATGTATGTTGCCGGATTTTGGAAAACGGAATTTAAAATTTGAGGAGATGAGGAAAAATGAATAGTTCAGATTTGGTCATAATTTAAGATTTAGTCCTAAGATAACCCACCCCATTTGGTGCCTATTTTTAACTTTTAAATACCCTAACAACCTAGTAAATACCAGGGTATACATTCATATATAATCAATCATTATGGTTAAAATAGTGAGAAATGCTATAGTTATAAATAAATTTTTACTAACAAATTTTATAAACAAATGTGACATCAATTAACACCAATAGAATTATTTTTGGAGTTTGCATATTCAATTTTTAAGAGATAAAATTTTTGTATTTATGTAATAGAGTAATTATAAAGACACGATGCAAGTGTCAACTAAATGAATGTTTGGAATTGTATTTTTTAAAAGTTTTTATAGTAGTAGGTTATTATTCCTTTCAACATAAAGCCATCTCCAATGGAGATATCATGCAAATTTGATTATGAAGCATTTTGAAATTTCATTTTGTTAGCATTATTGGAGCTTCACCTCAATTTGCTTCAAGGCAAACTGATAAACTATTGAGATTGTACCCTTGTAGGCCAAGATTTACTTTATTAATTTTTTTAGTTTTGTCTTTATATATATATATATATATATATATATATATAATAGTGTATTATTTAATTTAATATGAATGATGATGTGACATGAGCAAATTGAGTTTTAGTTTGTTAGGTTGGAAGTAAAATGATGTCAGTATATTGGTTTAATTTGCTGAAAAAGTTTGTTAAGATGTTGCTGAGATAAACGGTTTGTTTGGGCAAACTGATACATCAATTGAAGATGACCTAATAATTTTATTTTGAATTAGTTTAAGACATTAATAACTTGTAATTGTAAATTATCTCTTTTATTCTCATATTTGATTTGATTCTTGCCTTCCAAAACAAAAAAAATATTGATTTTTGTCTTTGATAAACTAACAGTAGCAAATGGTTAATAATAAGAGTAGAAAACTGGATTAAACCTCTACATTTTTAGGTAACCTACCAACTCTTTACCTATTTTAGGTAAAGCAGAGAGGATTATGTAAAATTCAAGGGTTATTATTATATGTAACTTTTTCTAATTTGGCATAACTAAGCTTAGTTAACGTCTGCCCAATAATAATTACTGTAATTATCATCCGGCTAGTGTATCCCGACCAACATTTTTGGTATTTAGACCACTTCAAAATAGTGTAAGTCCCCTTTCTGTAATGATAAATCTAATAGAATAAAAATGGCCTCTGTCATTAATAGTCTGATTTGGATACCAAAAATATGTAATTAATAGTTTGGATACCAAAAATATGGTCGGATACGAGGAGCCTTATCATCATTTTCCCTTCCTATTCACTTGACTGCACTATATAAAAAGTATAAATATAAATATTCCTTTCCGTGAGTAATGAAAACCCCTCTTTCCACCAAATCCCTCCAATTTCACTCACAAATACAAAGATGCAGCGGATGAGCATAACAGCTTCAAAACGACGTCGTTTCCTGCATAAGAATCTCCAGTTATTCATCAATCCATTCAAACGAACTTCTTCCACAACCTCTGCTCTTTCCAACAGTAACACAATCACCCCCTCACTCTCTGATCATTCCCCAGTAAGTCCTTTCTTTCATAATTCGTTTATAAATAAAAAATGTTGTACATATTAATTAATTAAATTTATTTTTTTTTCTTTCAGATATTGGTAGAAGGCAATGCGTGTTCAAGAACTGTTATCCTTAATAGACCTAATCACCTCAATGCCCTCAATACTTCCATGGTTTTATTTAATTTTATATTTTATTTAATTTATTATTATAAAGGTTAATTGTTGATCAAATTAATTGTTTTTTTTTAAAAAAAAAATTATCTCCATGTTTTTATGTTTGTTTATTTTTTAAAGTATTTATTATTAGATGATGATTTGAATATTAATTGTTAGTCAACTGTATTGACTTGTATTTATATTATGCTCACTGCTCCTTTTTTAAAAGTATTTTTTTTTTGGGACCATTAATCTATTATTAGTATTATACTAGGCAAACATAATGAAATTTGTAAGACTGGTATTGTACACTTGGCGGCGGTGTACGCGAGGCGTGTAAGTGTAACATCACGTGTTTCATGTTCGGTTGGGTCGGTTGTATCGGTTTATATAAGGCGAAAATGTGTAAGGGCTGTTTTGTTAGTTGGAATAAGATTAGCAGTTTGAGGCCCTTATAAGCTGTAAGTCGTGGACAATACTTGGTTTGAAGTTACCGGGTCAGTCCATTGTTTCCGGTTTGGGGTGGTAGGATGTTTGGTTACAAGGATACAGTGTGGATTGCTGAGACTCGAGGTCTAAAGGTTACTAAATTAGGAGGTCTCCCGAAAAGATAACAATATTTGGCTACGAAGGCAGCATAATCATTTTTATTAAAATGACAATACTTTGATCATTTCTATCATCCAGCATTTCTTGAATGTAGAAGAATATATAAGGGGATTTTTAAATCTTTTTTTCCATAAATATCTTATATTGAGTTTTCAGACTTCAAGTTTACTTTTTTTCTACTGCTATGTGTTTGCTCATCTAAAGTAATTCTAAAAGTTCTGGCTGATATTTTATATATATAACCATATTGACTTTAAGCTTCTGCAGTATTAAGTCAAATATATGCCAATATGTGGTAATAGGGGCGTCTTGGATGTTAAGGTTATTCATTTTGTCCACATTGACTTTAAGTTTTCGGTTTTTCGCAATATTGGATCAAATATATGTCAATTTGTGGGTAATGTGGGTGTCTTGGATATTAAGTGGAACATTTTGCCCTTGTTGTAATAAATTTTAGTTGTATATTTATCCTGATCAAGAATAGTCCAAATAGTATGTTGGTTGATCTTTCAAGTGTTCAAGTGATTTTCACTTCTACTTATTATGACTATAATCAGGGACACACGTTGCAGAAACTATATAAAAGCTGGGAAGCAACCCCTGATATAGGGTTTGTGGTAATGAAGGTAATTCTGATGAACTAATGTCAAACGTGTGTTTCTCATCCTTTGCTCATGAAAGTATCCCATGCAGACCTCACATCGTTTTTGATTTTGTTTGCAGGGAAGTGGCAGGGCTTTTTGTGCTGGTGGGGATATTGTTTCCCTCTATGAAATGGTTAAAAAAGGTTTAAACAAATTTAAAAAATAAAAATAAAAACATAAAAAGTAGTTGACTACTTTTGAGCATTGAAGTTGACCAATAATTTCATTACTCAATAGTTTTGGGCTCATCTCTCTCTCTCTATTGTACCTTTGTCATACTGATGTCCATGTAAACTGAAGTTTACTTTGTTCAGGAAATATTGGAGGATGCAAGGAATTCTTTTGGACTCTGTATAATTTTATGTACCTTATAGGTACATATTTAAAGCCTAATGTAAGTACAAATGCATTGTTTTTTGCCCAAAATGTTATTAACTCACAATTGCTAATGAGTTCGGATGACTTTCATCAATTATTTTGGATCATTATGCATACATCTTAAACTTAATATGCTCATTTTTGGAATGATGATTATTCATAACAGATTGGGCCATTGTATGGGTTGTCCATGTAGGTGGCTATCTTGAATGGGATTACCATGGGTGGAGGGGCTGGAGTGTCTATTCCTGGAACATTCAGGGTTGCAACTGATGAAACTGTAAGCATCTCCTTGTGCTGCATATAATAATGTTTCAAACATAATATAGGCCTTGTATGGTGCCACTCTTTTTTTCTTTTTTAATTAAAATTCTCCTCCTGCACTTCAGGCTTTTGCTACACCTGAAACATTAATTGGTTTTCATCCTGATGCTGGAGCTTCCTTTCACCTTTCACATCTTCCCGGTCATTTAGGTATGTTACTAACCAAACGTACCAAAACTGCGCATGAATTGAATATACATTAAATTCTTTGGTCATATCACTTCTGAAAATCTTATAATTTTCAAACTTTTTGAATAAATGATGCTCACAAGAAATATCAACTTGCATGCAGGGGAGTATTTGGCTCTAACAGGTGACATTCTTAATGGAGCCGAAATGATTGCATGTGGACTTGCTACACACTATTCACCCAGTGCGGTCAGCTCTTTTCTATATGTTGAATCTTTTTACTTTGGTGTCTTTGTTTTTTCTGATTTAAGAGTACTACGATGACTCCCCTACAGAATCTACCGGCAATTGAAGAATGTCTCAGGAATTTGAGAACCGAAGATCCTTCCATCATTGAGACATCTCTTCAAAATTACAGTGATATTGATTATCCTGATAACAGCAGTATTATCCGGAGGTATGGTACAATGATTTATATTTGTACAAATGTACAATATTCCATGTGTGATCTTTGGCTGAGTGATGAGCTTAAAAAATTTAGTTATGGACATAGTTGATGATCTGCTGTTTCCTGGCTATCCTATCCTACTTGTAGGTACCATTAACATTTTCAGATGTCATCCATTATGTTTCTTCTAAAATTTTCTTTTTATTAGAGGTGGCAAGATTAGGAGTTTTATATAGACTTGGGAAATTTAAACCCCACTTTACCCTTTCATCTGCATTTTTTCAAATCTGGCCCGTTTGAGATGAACAACATCAAAGTTGACCCATTAGGGCGAAATTGCCACCTCTACTTTTTATTCTCTTAAATAAGAACACACGTTGTTACCACTTTGGCTAATTCTAGTGGCATAATCGTTTACTCTTGGTTTTGTTGTACCCTGGTTTTATATTTACAATCTAATTTTTCTGTAAAGCAAGCTACCCAAGGAGTTGGAAATTACACTCTAATTCATTGCCTGATTACATTTATTTTTGCTTATAAACTACAAAAGTTATAGCTTATAAAAGAATTTGGGAGGCTGGTGTTAATTTAGTAAATCTTGCAGTATTTTTTAAGTTGTGATAGTTAGAATTTGTGCCAATGATTAGTTTTCTTTTGTTGAAGGATTGAAACAGTTGACAAATGTTTCGGTCATGATACGGTTGAGGAAATCGTTGATGCCCTGGTAAACTTTGGAACCTTTTACAGTTTTACACCTCAAGTTTCAATATGGTTCTTTACGAAGTTGAAGTAAGAAATGAAAAACTGACAGGAAACTGAAGCTGCCAGAACTCATGATAGGTGGTGCAATTCCACCTTGAAGAAACTAAAATATGCCTCACCGTTGAGCTTGAAGGTTGCTTTGAGATCGGTAAGTTTTCAAAATTTATTCCTCAGAACAATGTGGAGTGTATAAATTGAATCTTCATGACTTCATTCATGTTGGTTTCAGATACAACAAGGCCGGTTACAGACTTTTGATCAGTGCCTAATTCGTGAATACCGAATGTCATTGCAAGCAGTTTCTGGGCAGATATCAACTGATTTCTCTGAGGTATTAACATCACAGTGGGTTGTTTTGGTATGGGTTGAAACAGGTTGGGTTGGGTTGACACGGTGCCACTCTGATCCATAATTTATTTATATATTTTTATAATCAATTAGTCTGCCAAATATGATTAGTTTTCATTTCTTATTTTGTATTATTTCGATACTAATCTTGAATACTAAATTTTACAATGAAGTTATTTAGGAGGCTGAAAATACACTTTGGTGTTAGGGATATAAAATTACCCAAAGTGACTTGTTTATATTAACTTTTGTGAATGTGAATTGGCCACTGGCCCACTGCCACCTTTAATCCAGTAGTGTTAATTGTTAATATCTTGATCAGGGTGTTCGGGCACGTTTGATGGATAAAGATTTTGCACCAAAGGTATGAAAAATTTCAATCCCCCCCCCCCCCCCCCCCCCCCCCCCACCCCCCACCGATAACTGCCTCTTTAATATTTACTAATAAGTTACTTTGCTAGCCCAAATTTTGATTTCTATTTCTTTGCTTTCAATCTGAAGTGGACCCCACCGCGCTTAGAGCAAGTATCCCAAGACATGGTGGATCAGTACTTCTCTCCAGTCGATGCACTTGAACCGGAACTAGATCTACCTACAAAGCAGCGAGAGGCGTATACACAAGCAAATATGTAAATTGATTATAGGAAGCATCTTACATTATTTAGCCTCTGTTTGAGAAATTCCTTAGGGTTGCTTGGAAAATCATGTAATTATGAACATCACCTGATTTTGGGCGATCATCTATTCATCAATGTACATCACCAGGCTTGCTTATATAACATTATTGTACTTTAACCAAGTTCAAATCGGTTCTGCACCATTTTTATGTCCATAGAAAGGAATGCCTAACTTTTAGATAAAAACCCAAACTAGTTATGGTCAAGTCGCAGGACTTGAGTGTGATACCGAAGATAAATTCTCGTTCGGTTAATCCCTGTGGTACCAGTCTAGCTGTGTCCGACCTCCTAACTCCATAATTGATCATTGAATACATATCTTTAGCTTCTCATTACATGCATTATTTAAAATTATAGATGAATGGCATTTAATAGACTCATCATATTTGCAGTTTCAATAAGCCTGTAAAGTCAATATATGCCGGACTAAGCCTTTCCTAGGCCAATGTATGATGGCTTAGAAATATAGCCTTTTTTAAATTGGAGAAATTAGGCTGGCTAGTGATGAATTATAACTTAAAAAGTTTACTTGAAGCAGCTAGACGTATTAAATCTCCAAAATTACCGATTATCATATACCTGATTCATTTTAGCAAGAAAACACAATTGATTTCTGATTCAAAGGTTTTAATTCTAATTACACACAGTCACACATATGACATATCTATGCAAAGAGATGCAAAGGTTTGTGAGAAAATATAAATGTGTTCGTCAATGCTCTCAGTTTTTTCTTAGACATAGAACAAGAAACTTTGGCAATAGCAGCAAGAGCGACCACTCTGCTCATTTACTCATCAACGATCCTGATTCCTATGTGAGTTTAACTTTACTTCACTTAAGCTATTACACATTTCCACCTGCATGGACACACACTTAATTTCCTGATTTCAATTATCCTTTTGTGTAGAGCTTGTTGATTTGTTATACATATATACAGGTAGTAGTGGAAGGCAATGCAAATTCTCGAACAGTAGTTCTCAACAGACCTTCCTCGCTCAATGCACTCAATACTTCTATGGTTTGATTAGTAAATCTTTATCTTTGAAGGTGGAACGTACAAGAGTTCAGAGCTATTTTACATATAACTGTTACTATATGGTCATTATTGGGATATGCAGATAAAAAGGTTACACACACTATATGAGAGCTGGGAAGATGACCCTAATGTAGGTTTTGTGGTAATGAAGGTGAGTCCATTATTTTTTCATGATTATCTATATGAAGAACTCATCACACTTCCAGATTTTGTTTCCAGGGAAATGGTGATGCTTTTTGTGCTGGAGGCGATATACTTGCCATGCGTAATATGATCATTAAAGGTACTAAATAAGAAACCACTTTAATCTTTGTCATTTTTACATCCATGTAAACTTAAATTCATCTTGTGTAGGCGATGTAGAAGGAAGCAAAGAAATTTTTTGGAAGGCATATAACTTAATATATCTTCTGCATACATATTTAAAGCCAAATGTAAGCAGTAAACTGTACTATTATGATAAAAGACTTCAGTAAATTACATTTGCTAATGAGCTTCTATAAACTTTAATGATTTTGCATCATGAAGCACTTAAAAAAAACTTATGTTGATCGATGCAGGTGGCTATCTTGGATGGAATTACCATGGGTGGAGGTGTTGGAATTTCCGTTCTAGGAACATTTCAGATTGTAACGAACAAAACTGTAAGTATGCGTACACTTTTAGCAACCCGTTCTAAGTGGGTGCAAGGTTGTAGAACTCGTGGATTGGGATCGGATTGGCAAGGTGGGCAGATGGGATTTTTTGAAAAATCGAGGAGATATCGGATTGGGTAATTCATATACAAAAATTATAATTTATGAAATTAAATCTGATAGAATATTATAACTATCTAGGAAACTTCAAACTTAAACTTTTAATATCTCAAAACATTAACATAATTCTTTAAACTTAAACATAGAGAGTTTGATTAATTTGAATAGGGTTATTTTAAAACCTCTGAAAATAATTTTAAAAAAGTGACTTTTGTTGACCTTGACCGAGTTTGATCGATCGCGGCCGATAATTGACCGATATTCCCGATTTTTGACCTAGATTCCGATATTTGGCCGATATTCCATGGTTCACTATCGTTGGCCGATACCTGAGCCGATCCCACCCATTTCGTCTCCTTGAGAGGCCAATTCTGAGACCGATACAGAGATATCGGCCAATAAGGCCGATATTAACAGCACTGAATAGGTGTACACCTTAAAAGGCTTAAGTTGTATAATAGTATCATAGTTTGGCACCTTTCCTTACCTTCTGTCCTTATTGATGTGTTGCGACACCGTTAGCCACTGTTACTTTGATGTAATGTTGTGTACTTCTGAAACTCGCCCTTAATTTAACGTTGAGGAAGGATTATCTCTATAGGTGAACAAGTGTCATGAGTGTGAGCACTTAATTTAAGTTGTGGACAACCAATAACTTCTATGGTGCTTTAATCCGGGATTCAGATGTATTAAGATAGCCTGCTACAATGAGATTGAAGAGTTACACACCTGCTGCCTCTGCATTATAATTTATGCTTCATTTTTTCAATTTTCAAACATGCATATTGCTTTTCAGGCTGTTGCTACCCCGGAGGCAACTATTGGTCTTCACCCAGATGCTGGTGCTTCCTTTTTCCTTTCACGTCTTCCTGGTTATTTAGGTATCTTAACTTAAAATGCATGCGAATATCAGAATTGAATTTCAATCTATAAAATTAGTTTACAATGACTAGAACCACTAACTTGTGTAGGGGAGTTTTTGGCTCTAACAGGACACAGGCTCAATGGAGTCGAAATGATGATGTGTGGGCTTGCTACACACTATTCCCATAGCAGGGTTTGTTGTTATGGCCAGTTTATTGATTTGCAATATCATGTGTAGCATCTCTTTTCATGCGTAATGGTAAATTTCTCTACAGAATATACCCTTAATTGAAGAAGATCTCAGGAATCTGATAACCAATGATCCAAGTGTCATTAAGACTACTCTTGATAAGTACACCGACTTAGACTATCCACATAACAATAGCATTTTCGATAGGTAAATTTTCACATGTATATATTCTATAGACATGCCTTTTTACCAAAGGGGTTCACGTTCTTTTGTGGAAATGATTGTTAACCTTTTTTTAGGATGGAAACCATTGATAAATGTTTTGGCCATGATACAGTTGAGCAAATTATTGATGCCTTGGTAAATCGGGAACCTTTACACTTCAGTTCTGAAATTTTGCTGGTGATTTTGAAGTTTATAGTAAATATCATGATCTGAAACTTGGCAGGAAAGAGAGGATGCAAAAACTCATGATGGGTGGTGCTGTTCAGTCTTGAAGAAACTGAAATACGCTTCGCCATTAATCTTGAATGTTTCCTTGAGATCAGTAAGTTCCTTAATATTTTCTATTTTCAGATCTGTTCCATCACCCGCAGTTTAAGTTTATAGATCATATTTTGGTTCCTTATTTATTCAGATACGAGAAGGCCGGTATCAGACTCTTGAAGAATGCCTAATTCGTGAATACCGGCTGACATTGCGCGCCATTTCGGATAATATATCAAGTGATTTTTGTAAGGTATCTATATTGGATACTTTTTCATCATTTTTCTGAAGATTTATCTTTATATGCGATAATGGTATCATCTTAGCGTGTAATATCTTCATCAGGGTGTCCGAGCACGCATGGTGGATAAAGATTTCACACCAAAGGTACCGGTATATGTTGTATTATGTCACCACGAAGCATTGCTAAACATTTGCTAAATCAGCCTCCTTGCTTAAAATCTTAATTTTGATATGTAGCGTTTTCAAAGTGCACAAAGTATCTTATCGTGCACAGTTTAAACTTTGAAGATTCTTTTTCTTCTTAAATATTGGTGGATCAGTGGATCTTTTTGATACAAACTTAGTGTTATTTGGTTTCGGATCTGCAGTGGGACCCACCGAGCTTGGAGCATGTATCGCAAGACATGGTGGATCACTACTTCTCTCCCCTTGGTGCATCTGAGCCTGAACTAGAGCTGCCTATACGACGGCTAGAGGCTTCTGATAAGCAAGTGCTACAGATTTAAAGTTAGGGGACTACGTACACTAGTGCACCTTAATAACTTAGAACCTTTAGATTTCTTTTTAGAGTACTAATTAGTCAAGCTTGGCTGAACATCATCAATCTAATTATGTTGAATTATTGTTAACATGAATAACCATTTTGGCATATGATATATGTTAAAATATATGCTTATACAAGTTTATCCTTATGGTTAATGTGGTTTTTTGGTGTTTTTTCTTTCTTTCCAAGATTAAAAACACAATTTACTATTGTCCTCTCCTTTTTTTTTTCTTTCCTAATTTGGTAATTAGTAGTTAAGTTGTAAAGAGTAAAACGTTGAGTGACTGAAGATGCATATACTCGAAAGATAAACAAGTCATGGGGCTGCAACCAACAAATGCATACTTGAGGGGCTAAAGCCAGAAGATGTTGGAGTTTATACGAATTACTATTGCTATTTTCCTCTTATATTTTCTCTCATGATAACTTTTATAATAATCTTGATAATATTTTGTGTTGATGAGTTCCTTGATTTCGTGAGACGTGAGGTTTTTATATATTCTTACTTGTTACATTTTTATATTTTAATTTTTATAGCAAAATGTGAATTTTGTTGTTAATTAGTTGAAAAGAAGTATCAAGTATTTTAGTTTGATGTGTAAACTGAAGTCAACAAAGTCATAAAAACCAAGCAAAAGTAACTATAGACCAGTTACAAGACCAGACCATGTCAATATCATTTCTGAATTACTCGTAAATTGAATTTAAACTAATTCCCGATCCAACAAGTAACCCAAAAAGAAAAAACAAAAAAACACAGATGCAGAGGTTGGCCAGAAAACAGCGTATTTCTCGGTTTTTTATCAAATCAAGAAGCTTTAGCAGTACCACCATCACCAATCACGTTGATACTGATTCGTATGTGGGTGCTTAAATAAATTAAACATCCTTTTTGTTTTTGTTTTTTGTTTTTTACTACTAATACAATAGTTTTAATAGGTTTTAGTGGAAGGAAATGCAAGTTCAAGAAAAGTGCTTCTCAACAGACCCTCACTCCTCAATTCACTCAACACTCCAATGGTTAGTCAGCGCATTTCTACAATATATTTTTATTATTTTCTTGAATAAATTGAAAAGGAAAATGTTGTGTGTGTGATAAGTGAAGGTGTAATGGATGATAGGTGAAAAGGTTGCACAAACTATATGCAAGCTGGGAAGAAAATCCTGATGTGGGCTTTGTGGTAATGAAGGTAAAAGATGCTATATATATTCTTCGTGTTTCTTAATTAGGTCTTTTTTATGGTGTGTATTCAGTCAGGTTTTAGGTTAATTCGGTTATTCACGGACCCAAACCGAAATATGGGTCACAGTACTATTAAGGTTAAGAGCAATTAGGGAGGGTTTGGGATTGCTAGAATGAATATTCAAGTTATGATATAGTATGTATGCGGATAGTATAATTACCCGGACCATAGTTTAGGGAAACGATTGGGAGAAAATAAGCCTTGTTGTAGAGAGTGTCGTAAGGATTTTAGTGATGACACACGAATGATTTTGGTGCAAAAAAGTGTCTAACATTGTCGCGTATTGCTTTCAAAGTTATCACTTTCTCACCGTATGTAGACTTTTTTCCTGAATCTGACGCTATCAATTTAAAACTATTTTAGTTGTTCATTTTGAGTTAGTTGATTAAACGGATTTGTAGATGATAGAGTTGTACGTGGGTTATTTGGATTGCTTCTTTGAAAACAGAATCCAATAAATAGAAATGACAAGTGGATGAGTCCATAGTTCATCTACATACACTGTGAAGAACTCATCCATTGTTATGGACTTTGTTTATAGGGAAACGGGAGAGCTTTTTGTTCCGGCGCTGATATAGTGTCCCTCCGTGATATGATCATCAAAGGTACAAAAATGAACCATTTTCATTAATAGTCAGGTCAATATCCACAGATTGTTATCCACGTTTACATGATTTCTTTTTTTTTTTTTTTTTGCAGGCAATGTTGATAGATGCAAAGAATTCTTTTGGGAAGTTTATAGTTTTCCATACTTTGTATATACATATTTGAAACCAAATGTAAGCAACACTGCAACACACAGCTAACGAATGAGTAAATTTAGTAAGTAGATATGTTAATCAAATGTCACGTTTAGGTGGCTATCTTAGATGGGATTACTATTGGTGGTGGGGCTGCAATCTCCGTTCCGGGAACATTCAGGATTGCGACTGATAGAACTGTAAGTATCTAATGTAAAAACCCGCCCCACCTAATTAGAAAAGGGTAACTTTGAACACCATATAAAACTTATGTTGTGAGCTACTAGTAATTTCCAGTCTTCCGCTACTGCATTAGCTTGCTTTCTATTAGATTTCACCATTCCCTTTGTACTGCAGGTGTTTGCTACCCCTGAAACGTTAATTGGTCTTCATCCTGATGCTGGTGCTTCCTTTTACCTTTCACAACTTCCTGGTTATTTAGGTATCTGATACTGAAAGTATGGTTAGTTACTTGTCATAATGACTAGTTAACAATGATAGTAAGATGAAAGACCTCCTTGTATGCAGGGGAGTATTTGGGTCTAACTGGTGACAGGCTCAATGGAGTTGAAATGTTGGCGTGTGGGCTTGCTACACATTACTCACACAGTACGGTTAGTTCGTTCGGGCCTTTTCCTACTCCTAACTATCATTATTACATATTTTCATGAGTAGTATGATCACTTTTGGACCAGAATGTTCCGACAATTGAAAAGTGTCTCAAGAATCTGAAAACAGATGATCCTTCTGTCATTGAAACTTCTCTTCAAAAGTATAGTGATTTTGACTATCCAGATAATAACAGTGTTCTCAAGAGGTAAATTTTTATCAGAGATCAGAGATCTTCATCTTCCAGATAATGTATTTTTACTTTACTTTTCTGGTAAACACAGTTCTTGTTGATCATCTACCTGTATTTGTTTAGGATGGAAATGGTTGATGTATGTTTCAGCCATGATACAGTTGAGGAAATCATTGATGCATTGGTACCATCGCAACCCCTTTTACCCTTTTAGTTTGATTCTAGTGGTCTTTATGAGTTTTTTTTATTAAAGTTCATGAATCTGTAAAACCGACAGGAAAGTGAAGCTGCGAGAGCTGATGATGGGTGGTGTACTTCCACCCTGAAGAAACTAAAATATGCTTCACCATTGAGCTTGAAGCTATCCTTGAGATCAGTAAGTCCCTTTAATTTTAGAACTTCAAGTGCAAGTTTTAAATTTGATATGCTGCTTATTTTGCATTCAGATACGAGAAAGTCGGTTTCAGACTCTTGATCAGTGCCTAATACGCGAATACAGACTGACATCAAGAGCAGTGTCATGCCAGATATCAAGTGATTTCTGTGAGGGTATTCGGGCACGTATGGTGGATAAAGATCTTGCACCCAAGGTACCAACTCTTTGTAATATCGTGATGCTGCTTGGTTCTGATGTATATAATGCATCATCAATATATCAAACACATTAAGGCTTCTCTTTTTATTATAAACTTAACAATTTTTACTATTGAAATCCACAGTGGGACCCGCCAAGTTTAGAGCACGTACCACAAGACATGGTAGACGAGTACTTTTCTCCTCTCAGAGGACTCGAGTCTGAACTAGAACTGCCTACAAAGCAGCGAGAGGCTTTTACATAAGCTAGCTAGCTAAGTAGTAGAGGACATTGTTCGTGATATTGACAGTGCAAAGTTGTTAGATCGATCCCCAACCATCAAGTCCAATTGGGCTACATATCTCAAATCTTTCTGGACGATATCTTGACACCATACAAATCATCTTTACAATACAACCATCTAAAATGAATAAACTATTCGTCTAGATTTTCATTTATATTTTTATACTTGGTAATTAGTATTGCTCAAGGAGTTGATTTGGTTTCACTAAATGATATATATAAACCAAGTAAATTGTCTGAAATTTGAATTTATCGTTCAGTTCAATTCCATGGGTTAATTTTATGTCCAATACTAGAGTTCGATTTGACATTATATAGATGTTGGTATATGAATGGGCTCAATAAGTCTGTCATCACGAACGAAAAATGGATTTTGGAAGGTTTATAAGAGACCTCTTATAACAAATATGTATTTCAATAATTAGATTTAAGTCTGTGTATACATACTAAGAGATTAGCTAATAATGGTAAAACATTCTACATGTAATAATGTCACGATTTTGAGCTCAGCGAAACTCCCTATCTCACCAACAGTTTCTACCTGACCGTGAAAAAACAAATCCTGTTGCTTAAAGACTCAACGTTCGGTTTTTTACTGTTCTTTAGGTCTTCACCTTGAAAAGTAAAAATAAAAAAAATTCGTTTATTTTCATTATTTTGTATAAGAATTAAAATTAGAAAGAAATTTTAAACAAATGAAATGAATATGGATAGAAATGAGAAATCACAATGGCTTCTTCTTTCACAAATAACTATAACAAATTCTTGGCGTTCTACTTTTGTTCTCCTTCACTTTACTGCTTAAATCAAATACAGTTTATTCATGCCAAAAATAAGTGAACAAAGCACTACTTGACAGTTGAAACCAGATAAAGATGGTACAAAAATATAACATCTACGCGAACAACATGCTACAATAAGTCGTGAAAAAACAGAGGCAGCCTTGAACAAACCTATCAGGCAGTCTTGGCGCTTATATGAGTCAATCAGTTGTGTTTTGCATATCTGTGAAAATGGGGAGCATTTATTTATTTTTTTTTTTGTGTTTTTAATCATTGCCTGCATTACACAGGAACGACCGTTATGGCATATAGTAGAGGTTACAGTTTCAACCCAATTACTTGTGAATATGGATGTGTTAAATCTGGTTCTGCTCTCAAAAGGGTCAAACGAAAACTACAGATAACACAAAAAGGGTCAAACAGGCCAAAGTTAGCCCAAGTGTAACAAAAATGGATCATACCTCCTAAATCTTTTTATTCAAAAAAAGAAACAATTATTGGAATTATATTGTTTTCCTAATCAAATTTGACACAGTAAATATTTATAAACTTAATTGAAAAGAAAAGTGTAACAAAAAGTGTTTCTGCTTAACCAATCAAGCCCTACTGTAAGTAAAGAAAAAAAAGCAAAAAAAAAAAAAAATGCTAACATGAATAATTTGGACGCATTAACCAAACTGCCCGACGAAAAACTTTTCAGGACAAACAAAGCCGCTACATTTTGAATATAAGATCAGGACAAATCCAAAATGGAGTTGATGATACCTTATGGATTGCTAAGGTTGAATCATTTAGCGCATTTCTCGAATCAGGCAGGAAGATAAGATTCAAGGAGCATTCTTGATTGGGATGGCGAGCTGATCTCCACTTGCAGATACATGAACTTCCATTGCTTGTCTTCTTTGTCTTTGAACATCTCGGTGAAAACCTTGCCAGCTCCATGTGGCCCTCGGATGTAAAAATGAACCTACAAACGTACAAAAAATCATCAAATGAACTACTCATACAAATCACCAATATTATCAAATAAAGATGAACGAGTAAAACATAAAGACAGAGGGTTCAAATGAGGGTATTTCAGAAATGGTTTCCTTTATTGTCTTCCAAGACAATATGTTTACTGAAATACATTCACAATTACAAATTTTATCAGCAGATGTTTATTACTAAACCTAATTACGTAGACTTATAAGGAGTTGAGGAGAGTAACCTCAATATGCTCAACGCCTTCATCATCCTTCCAAACTCTATTAGGGATACGTTGGCGAGCTGCTCGATTTCTGGTTTCCTGACCATATCCAGTAATAGGAGACCCAATCCTGACCCTAACCTGGTACCCACAACGAATGCTCGTTTTTTTAAAGATTCAAAACTTCACAAACAACACTTTGAGTTAAAGTTATGAAAAAAACCTGACTATCATTTTGAACCCTGGCCAGCGCCTTGTTAAAAACCTTGTACCTAGAAATAAACGGCACAAAAACGCAAAATTACTTAAACACTACACAGTTTAAGTGCACAACTAATAAGTTTTATTCTCAGAAGTCTTACTCTTTTGGTTCAAAAATCAGTTCTTTGAAAACACCATATCCTGCCACAGCAGCAATACCAAGCCCTGCCAGAATTACGATACTATATGAAGCTCCTTCTGTAAATGTCATTGGCTTGTCTGGTATATTATAAGTGAGTGAATCAAATGGATCCTCCTCAACTGTTGATAAACCTTTCTTGGCCTAGAAAAAAATTTTAAAAAATTAGAGACAAACTTAATTCGAAATCTCAAACTGGAAAAGACGTGGCAATGAAAGAGTGTGTTAAATT